>NC_074689.1:30046993-30256993 GCF_029448725.1 Salvelinus fontinalis
GGAACCTGAAAACACTTCAAAACAGTGGCTTAGTTTAACACTATGTTGGGCATGAATGTCAGTTTAGGTGGTGGTGGAGCTGCAGCTGCCCCTAGAATAGATCAGAATTTCCAATTGACAGTTTATGTTAAAGGTCACTGTGTTGTTTTTCCAACGGTGTTGGAAGAGAAGTCCATTATCACCCCTGGATAGAACAACAACTATGTCAAGTAAGCCCGGTTTTCTAAAAGAATGCAAGGACTCATTTTAAGTCACAAGACAAACATATCAGTCAATGTATGCAACCATGACGTTTACAATAAGATTAAAAAAACAGAGCCTCTCAAAGTCCGCGTAGGGATTCGTTGAGTAATCCATGCATGAAGCCAAACAATGCGAACCCCGTGAGACCTCAGAACAAACTAGAAGAAAACCAGATGTACAGTGATGCTCTCACTGTTAGACAGGCACTGCATAATACATGCGTCATGCCCATCTGACTACCCACAATCCTCTGGTTTTGCCAAGCCGGGGCAACGAAATGGATTTTACGTGTACCCGTCGTAACTACTGTGCAGCACAGAGGTTAACAAGTGATGAAATGTGGGCTAATGAGTAACCCGAAGGCAGATAAACACCCACTAGCCAAAGCCAGAGTGACAAGAGCAGACCACTGGGACCTGAGTAGCTTCCCTCTCTCCCTCCCTGTGATGTCTATTATTCCAGGGCTGTCATCTGGAACTCTTGGGAAACTCTCGTGTACACAGTCTCACAGGAGTAGGCTGGTAATAATCACAAGCCACCTCTGGTACAATGTAAGGTTCATAACGTAAGAGTCTTTATGACAAGTTATGAGCCCAAGTTCCAAGTTTAGGCTACCGTTAGACTTAAAATTCAAAACAATATACTACTGGTTCACATAAAAAGTTTCTCGGCACCAAACACCAAGCTAAATGCTGGATCTAGTCCTGATGATTCCAATTCTATGCATGATCTTTCACTTTTGAACCACAAAAATCATGTGGTACTGAACACAACAAGTCACAAAAAACCCTATATCTAAAAGGACTTTACACACATCCAGTGAGTTGGTCTCTACTACAGTGAGACACAGTGGTAGTGGGGGAGTGAGAGAGAGAGAGAAAGAAAAAAATAATAAGCTGCTGTTGCAAGTAGTTCCACCTCCCAAGGCAGTGACGAAATCCTGGAATGGGTACACTGGCTGGGCTGAGCACACCGCCTTCTCTGTGGCTCTGCTGTTTCCCAGCATGCCATTTAACCATTACCTCTCCGGTTTTACATTTCCAGCTTACAGAGCAAGCTTCTACAGGCAATTGGTTACCAGCTTCAAAAACAATCCCAATGTTAGAGGCTAGAAACCTCTGAAATGCTGACAACACAGGACCTTCCCTCCAACCAAAAGCAAACAAGGGTCAATGAAATGAACCGTTAACCCATACAGAACATGCAAGAGACCCATTAGAAATACGTAGACCTAGGACTTTAGTTGAAACTCCTCCACAGAAAACAGTGGTAGGGTTATTACTGTCCTAGGTTGGGCTTTGGGGGTGGTGAGAACTGGCAACCAAAAAAACTACTATAATGCACTACTGCGACACAGAGGCACAAAGCCCCCGTGGGTCAGTGGGAGTTTGTCAGACCGATAAAGTACAACACCGAGGAGGATGTCTGTGTTTGTGAGAGAGTACGGGGTTATTTTAGGCCAAATCAATAGGAACTAGTCTGACCACTAAAAAAAAAGGGACACCCATTTCACTGATGACATCAATAACAATAACATTTCACGAAACATCCTGCGCTGCTAGAGCTTAATAAGGATCCATATTACATTTAGAAACATCCTGCGCTGCTAGAGCTTAATAAGGATCCATATTACATTCAGAAACATCCTGCGCTGCTAGAGCTTAATAAGGATCCATATTACATTCAGAAACATCCTGCGCTGCTAGAGCTTAATAAGGATCCATATTACATTCAGAAACATCCTGCGCTGCTAGAGCTTAATAAGGATCCATATTACATTGAGAAACATCCTGCGCTGCTAGAGCTTAATAAGGATCCATATTACATTGAGAAACATCCTGCGCTGCTAGAGCTTAATAAGGATCCATATTACATTCAGAAACATCTCAGAAGAATTTGTAAAACACCCTCATGATTGACAGCTGTTTCGAACGAACCAGGCCGGCCACTTAGATGGTCAGGCAACAGTCAGTGATTCATTTCCCTGACCCCTTGGGCATAGCCTACACAGGAGACATTTCCACATGCAGCAGCCATTGGGTTTATGCAAGCCCTCTCAGAAGAGGTACTCCAAGCTTTTGCACTCTTTGTAAACAAATAAATAAAATAAAAACAGCCTGGCTTGCTGCTGGCAGAGACACACTTCAGTGACAGAGTGGGTGTAGGGACAAGCTTGCCTTCAGAAAAAGATGAGGGACAGGAGGAAAAGGGAACAGTACCCTTGACAGCAAATGGTGCAATATCCTTCATTTTTTAGGAGGTTGATCAGCTTTAATATTGCAGATAGATTGTGGCTTCAATGTTATTGTCTGCATCATTTACTACAAAAAAAAAATAGACAGACGTTTCTCAAACTAGACACTAATGTACTTGTCCTCCTGCTCAGTTGTGCAACGGGGCCTCCCACTCCTCTTTCTATTCTGGTTAGAGCCAGTTTGCGCTGTTCTGTGAAGGGAGTAGTACACAGTGTTGTATGAGATCTTCAGTTTCTTGGCAATTTCTCGCATAGAATAGCCTTCTTTTCTCAGAACAAGAATAGACTAACGAGTTTCAGAAGAAAGTTATTTGTATCTGGCCATTTTAAACCTGTAATCAAACCCACAAATGCTGATGCTCCAGATACTCAACTAGTCTAAAGAAGGCCAGTTTATTTCTTCTTTAAATCAGTACAACAGTTTTCAGCTGTGCTAACATATTTGCAAAAGGGTTTCTAATGATCAATTAGCCTTTTAAAATGGTAAACTTGGATTAGCTAACGCAACGTGTCATTGGAACACAGGAGTGATGGTTGCTGATAATGGGCCTTTGTACGCCTAAAATATATCTGCCTTTCTAGCTAAAATAGTCATTTACAACGTCTACACTATTTCTGATCAATTTGATGTTATTTTAATTGACCACATTATTTTTGCTTTTCTCTCGAAAACGAGGACATTTCTAAGTGACCCCAAACTTTTGAACGGTGTGTATATATAGTATGTGTATTTAAACTCAGGAAAATAATTTTCCTTTTTCAGGACCCTATCTTTCAAAGATCATTCGTAAAAATCCAAATAACTTCACAGATCATTGTAATGGGTTTAAACACTGTTCCCATGCTTGTTCAATGAACTATAAACAATTAATGAACATGCACCTGTGAACGGTCGTTAAGACACTAACAGCTTACAGATGGTAGGCAATTAAGGTCACAGTTATGAAAGGACACCAAAGAGGCCACTAAAGAAAGGACACTAAAGAGGCATTTCTACTGACTCAAAAACACCAAAAGAAAGATGCCCAAGGTCCCTGCTCATCTGCGTGAACGTGCTTTAGGCATGTGGCAAGGAGGCATGAGGACTGCAGATGTGGCCAGGGCAATAAATTACAATGTCCGTACTGTGAGACGCCGAAGACAACGCTACAGGGAGACAGGACGGACAGCTGATCGTCCTCGCAGTGGCAGACCATGTGTAAAAACACCGGCACAGGATCGGTACATCCGAACATCACACCTGCGGACAGGTACAGGATGGCAACACCTGCCTGAGTTACACCAGAAACGCCCAATCCCTCCATCAGTGCTCAGAATGTGCGCAATAGGCTGAGAGAGGCTGGACTAAGGGCTTGTAGGCCTGTTGTAAGGCAGGTCCTCACCAGACATCACCGGCAACAACGTCGCCTATGGGCACAAACCCACCGTCGCTTGACCAGACAGGACTGACAAAAAGTGCTCTTCACTGACGAGTTGCGGTTTTGTCTCACCAGCGGTGGTCGGATTTACGTTTATCGTCGAAGGAATGAGCGTTACACCAAGGCCTGTACTCTGGAGCGGGATCGATTTGGAGGTGGAGGGTCCGTCATGGTCTGGGGCGGTGAGTCACAGCGTCATCGGACTGAGCTTGTTGTCATTGCAGGCAATCTCAAAGCTGTGCATTACAGGGAAGACATCCACCTCCCTCATGTGGTACCCTTCCTGCAGGCTCATCCTGACATGACCCTCCAGCATGACAATGCCACCAGCCATACTGATCGTTCTGTGTGTGATTTCCTGCAAGACAGGAATGTCAGTGTTCTGCCATGGCCAGCAAAGAGCCCGGATCTCAATCCCATTGAGCACGTCTGGGACCTGTTGGATCGGAGGGTGAGGGCTAGGGCCATTCCAGCTGAAGAGTTCCATCAGCCACTCCTGGGCTACAATCACCTATTCGGACCCGTTTTACTGCCGATGCGGAGCCCCACCGGGCCTTCACGACTGGACTACCGACATTATCTGCCCGCGGGAGTTATCCAACTGGCCCCTCCGTCGCGACTTTACCTGAACACCCATCTGTCTTATCGGCTGCTATCTGAATAGGTCTATTGGACAATTTTTCTTGGGTCACTAAAACTATATCTATTTTGCCAATTGGATTGATCCCCTCTACCACACGGAACCCTACTAATCTACCGACGGAAACGCACGAGTTGGCTAAAAACAGACCTCCATCCTATGCTAGCTTGCTACTGATGGCCCGGCTAGCTGTCTGAATCGCCGTTACCCTAACCAACCTCACTACTCACTGGACCCTTATGATCACGCGACTAAGCATGCCTCTCCTTAATGTCAATATGCCTTGTCCATTGCTGTTCTGGTTCTATTTCACTGTAGAGCCTCTAGCCCTGCTTATTATACCTTATCCAACCCTTCAGTTCCACCACCCACACATGCAATGACATCACCTGGTTTCAATTACGTTTCTAGAGACAATATCTCTGTCATCATCACTCAATACCTAGGTTTACCTCCACTGTATTCACATCCTACCATATCTTTGTCTGTACATTATACCTTGAAGCTATTTTAAATCTTCCCCAAACCTCCTTTAACTCTCTGTTCCGGACGTTCTAAACGACCAGTTCTCATAGCTTTTAGCCGTACCCTTATCCTACTCCTCCTCTGTACCTCTACATCACCAGAGGTGAATCCAGGTCCTGCAGTGCCTAGCTCCACTCCTATTCCCCAGGAGCTCTCTTTTGATGACTTCTGTAACCGTAATAGCCTTGGTTTCATGCATGTTAACATTAGAAGCCTCCCCCCTAAGTTTATTTTATTCACTGCTTTAGCACACTCTGCCAACCCGGATGTTCTAGCCGTGTCTGAATACTGGCTTAGGAAGACCACCAAAGATTCTGAAATCTCCATTCCTAATTACAACATTTTCCGACAAGATAGAACTGCCAAAGGGGGCGGAGTTGCAATCTACTGCAAAGATAGCCTGCAGAGTTCTGTCCTACTATCCAGGTCTGTACCCAAACAATTTGAACTTCTACTTTTACAAATCCACCTCTCTAAAAACAAGTATCTCCCCGTTACCGCCTGCTATAGACCACCCTCTGCCCCCAGCTGTGCTCTGGACACCATATGTGAACTGATTGCCCCTCATCTATCTTCAGAGCTCGTGCTGCTAGGCGACCTAAACTGGAACATGCTTAACACCCCAGCCATCCTACAATCTAAGCTTGATGCCCTCAATCTCACACAAATTATCAATGAACCTACCAGGTACCACCCCAAAGCCGTAAACACGGGCACCCTAATAGATATCATCCTAACCAACTTGCCCTCTAAATACACCTCTGCTGTTTTCAACCAAGATCTCAGCGATCACTGCATCATTGCCTGCATCCGTAATGGGTCAGCGGTCAAACGACCTCCACTCATCACTGTCAAACGCTCCCTGAAACACATCTCACAGCAAGAACTGGCAACTCTGGTGCAGTCCATGAGGAGGAGATGCACTGCGGTACCTAACTTCTCTAGGATATGTGGGACGCTACCGTCCCACTTGGCCAATAGCCAGGGAAAATGTAGAGCGCCAAATGTAAAAAAAAAAATGATATAAAATCAAACTTTCATTAAATCACACATGTAAGATACCAAATTAAAGCTACACTCGTTGTGAATCCAGCCACCATGTCAGATTTCAAAAAGGCTTTTCGGCGAAAGCATAAGATGCTATTATCTGATGATAGCACAACAGTACACAAAGAAAGTGTAGCATATTTCAACACTGCAGGCACGACACAAAACACAGAAATAAAATATAAATCATGCCTTACCTTTGACGAGATTCTTTTGTTGGCACTCCAATATGTCCCATAAACATCACAAATGGTCCTTTTGTCCGATTAATTCCGTCCATATATATCCAAATTGTCCATTTATTTGGCACGGTTAATCCAGAAAAAAAACAGCTTCCAATTTGTGCAAAGTCACTACAAAATATCTCAAAAATTACCTCTAAACTTTGCCAAAACATTTCAAACTACTTTTGTAATACAACTTAAGGTATTTGTAAACGTTAATAATCTATCAAATTGAAGACGGGTCTATCTGTTTTCAATACAGGAGATCAACAAACTAACGCTACTTTTATAGTCTTGCGCAACTCTCAAACAGTACACATGACGTTACACTGTTTCCAGGTGGCCTCACTTCTTCATTGCACAAAGGAATAACCTCAACCTATTTCCAAAGAGTGGTGACATCCAGTGGAAGCGGTAGGAACTGAAAACAGGGTGATTAGAAATCCAGTATTCCAATGAAAATTCATTGAACAGACAGTGACTTAAAAAAATAATAATGGTTAGTCCTCGGGGTTTTGCCTGCTACATAAGTTCTGTTAAACTTACAGACATGATTCAAACAGTTTTAGAAACTTCAGTGTTTTCTATCCAAATCTACTAATAATATGCATATCTTATATTCTGGGGATGAGTAGAAGGAAGTTGAAATTGGGCTAGATATTTATCCAATAGTGAATTTGCTGCCCCCTATCCTAGAGAAGTTAAAGCAGCTGGTGGCCACACCAGATACTTACTGACTTTTGATTTTGACCCCCCCCCCCCCCCCTTTGTTCAGGGACATTTTATTTCATTTCTGTTCGTCACATGTCTGTGGAACTTGTTCAGTTTATGTTCATACAAATATTTACACAAGTTTACACACACCCCAGAAGAATACTAATAGACAAACAGACCAGGAGCACACAGCATCACCCATGCACACATTTTCATAGGAAGTCAGTGGTGACATCATTTTAACACCAGTCATGTGTTTATGGCCCATAATCAGCCCAGGTGACATTTTGTCTAGGCCAGCCAAGCTGTTACGAGTTTTAAACACCACTAAGTAGCGCCCAGGAGTTTTAAGACACAATCTGGGACATTTTGGAATGTCCAATGGCCTTTTGAAATAATAATAATAATAATAATAATAATAATATAGGCCTACATAAATACCTTATACAGTGCATTCCGAAATTATTCAGACTTTCCTACTTTGTTACTTTAGACTTATTAAAAAATATATATTCTTTATTTTTCTCTTCAATCTTAACACAATACCCAATATTTAAAATAAAAAACAGAAATACCTTATTTACATATGTTTTCAGACCCTTTGCTATGAGACAAAATGTAGCTCAGGTGCATCCTGTTTCCATTGATTATCCTAGAGCTGTTGCTTCAACTTGATCGGAGTCCACCTGTTGTAAATTCAATTGATTGGACATGATTTGGGAAGGCACACACCTGTCTATATAAAGGTCCCACAATAGACAGAAATATCCGTAGAGCTCCGAGACAGTATTGAGTCGAGGCACAGATCTTGGGAAGGGTACCAAAAAATATTTGCAGCACTGACGGAGCTAGAGTTCCTCTGTGGAGATGGGAGAAACTTCCAGAAGGACAACCATCTCTGCAGCACTCCAACAATCAGGCCTTTATGGTAGAGTGGCCAGATGGAAGCCACTCCTCGGTAAAAAGGAACATGACAGTCCGCTTGGAGTTTGCCAAAAGGCACCTGAAGGACTCTCAGACCATGAGAAACAAGATTCTCTGGTCTGATGAAACCAAGATTGAACTCTTTGGCCTGAATGCCAAGTGTCATGTCTGGAGTAAACCTGGCACTATCCCTCCGGTGAAGCATGGTGGTGGGGGCATCATGCTGTGGGGATGTTTTCAGCGGCAGGGACTGGGAGACTAGTCAGGATCGAGGGAAATATGAACGGAGCTAAGTACAGAGAGATTCTTGATGAAAACCTGCTCCAGAGGGCTCAGGACCTCAGACTGGGGCGAATGTTCACCTTCCAACAGGACAACGACTCTAAGCACACAGCCAAGACAACGCAGGAGTGGATTCGGGACAAGTTTCTGAATATCCTTGAGTGGCCCAGCCAGAACCCGGAATTTAATCCGAGCTAACATCTCTGGAGAGACCTGAAAGACAGGTGTGCCAAGCTTGTAGCGTCATACCCAATAAGACTCGAGGCTGTAATCGCTGCCAAAAGGTGCTTATACATAGTACTGAGTAAAGGGTCTGAATACTTATGTAAATGTATGTTTTCAAAAATATCTAAAAACCTGTTTTTACTTTGTCATTATGGGGTATTGTGTGTAGATTGATGAGGACAAAAAAAACTATCAATTTTAGAACAAGGTTGTAACGTAACAAAATGTGGAAAAGTCAAGAAGACTGAATACTTCCCGAATGCACTGTACATACGCGTGCACACACACACCTCGTTAGCTTAGTACAGCTGTCGTAGCCAATTATATGACTGTTGGTTGCATCCATAGCGCATGAATTTGAGTGGTTACATTTCTCTAGCCCCATCCCTTTATACCAAACCAAGTGGCAGGGCTGTCAAAAAGAACCTCAGGATTATGGGTTCTCAGTTTGCATTTCTATCCAATACTATGTATATGAAGGGCAACAAACTGGAAATACACTAAGGCCGCTTGTTAGGCAGTCGCCCCCAAGGCAGAGTACATACGGTACCGTGACAGTGTTAGCATGCAAAGCGCCATCAGCTATTCGGCCCCATGGCGTTTCTACCTGCAGTGTCAGGTGCCATGCTAATCAAACTCAAATCAAATTTTATTTGTCACATGCGCCGAATACAACTTACCGTGAAATGCTAACTTACAAGAACCTTAACTCTAGTTCTTGAACTGCGTTGTTGGTTAAGAAAATATTTACTAAATAAACTAACGCATAAAATAACAATAACGAGGCTATATACAGGGGGTAGCAGTACCGAGTCAAGGTTCGGGGGTAGAGGTTAGTCGAGGTAATGTGTACATGTAGGTAGGGGTAAAGTGACTATGCATAAATAATAAACAGTGAGTAGCAGCGGTGTAAAAACCACCTAGCATTTAGGTCCAGGATGGCAGGAAGCTAGGCCCCTGTGATGTACTGGGCTGTACAGACTACCCTCTGTAGAGCCTTACGGTCAGATGCCTAGCAGTTGCCATACCAGGCAGTGATGCAACTGGTCAGGATGCTCTCGATGGTGCAGCTGTAGAACTTTGAGTATCTGGGGACACATGCAAAATCTTTTCAGTCTCCTGAGGGGGAATAGGTGTTGTCGTGCTCTGTTCACGACTGTCTTGTGTTTGGACCATGATAGTTTGTAGGTGATGTGGACACCAAGGAACTTGAAACTCTACCCGCTCCACTTCAGTCCCGTCGACGCTAATGGGGGCCTGTTTGGCCTGCCTTTTCCTGTAATCCACGATCATCTCCTTTGTCTTGATCACATTGAAAGAGAGGTTGTTGTCTACACTGCCAGATCTCTGACCTCCCTATAGGCTGTCTTATCATTGTTGGTGATCAGGCCTACCACTGTTGTGTCGTCAGCAAACTTAATGATGGTGATGGAGTCAGGAAGTCCAGGATCCAGTTGGATCCAGTTGCAGAGGGAGGTGTTTAGTCCCACAGTCCTTAGCTTAGTGATGAGCTTAATGGGCACTATAGTGTTGAACGCTGAGCTGTAGTCAATGAACAGCATTCTCACATAGGTGTTCCTTTTGTCCAGGTGGGAAAGGGCCTATAATGTGGCCGATATCAGCGTGGTGCGTATGAGGAACATTACTCTATCTATAAAGAGGAGGCCCCAATGTTCCCCTGTGCAAGGCAGCTAGCTTAGCTAACAAAGGCTTGTTACACGCCACTCAGTGGATGTCACATTAGTAGGAAGTAACCAAGCACACCCTCCATCTGAAGATCAAACCCCCTCCCCACAAAATTACAGTGTACTCCTCCTCCATGTCATTTGAGCAGTCCATCTCCTACAGTTCTTCCGGGTTGGTTTTGTTGTACACTGATAGAAGGTAGCTACATAGGAATGACATTAGACCAATAAGACACCAGGATGAAAGCAATACTTTCTCTCCTTTATGAGTCTTGCCACGTGAAAAGATGAAAGTGGGGATATCTGAGACAAAAATGTAACAACCAAAAGAGAAAAACATTAATAACCGCGTACATTGTTTGTTTCTCGGCAGCATCTCCTTGTGTGCCTCGCAGGCGCTCAGCTTCCTCAGTGCTAATGCACCTCAAAACACTTGAGTGGCTCCTCGAGGTGGAATCTGTGCATAGCTTAGATCCACGTCACGCTTCGTGATTCTGCTTCCCTCTCCAAACACACACACACAAATCCCCATCCCCACGTGTAATGTTTGGGGTTAACATGGGTTATCCCTGCAGACACATCAGCTAACATGCCCTTCCTTGCACTCGTATGATTCATTTGGGAGGCCTAGTAGTGAGTAGTGAGTAGCAGATTTAATAATTCATGGTACTTAATAAATTGATTTAGTGGACCTATGGGGTTGTGGGGATGAGGTAGGGTGATTATTACAAATTGGGGAAAAAGCGGCATTGAAAGAAATGGCAAGATTGAGCTTGAACCAGCCACAGAGATATCAGTCGGTAGACTTAATGTGTTTTTATCCTCTACAATATGAATTTAACCTTTACATTTCACTACCACCAAAAACAAAGACCCCCTCCAGAACAACTAAACTGCTTAGTAAAATACACCAAAAAGGATAACATAAGACTGGCCAAATTCCACACGGCCCAGTGAGACCATGGAGGGCGACACCATCAGCAAAGCAGTCAAACCCAAGCACAGGCACCCCCCACTAAGCGTCACACCAAGGTTAGAGTGAATGGGACCTACTTCTTTTGAGGTGTGGGTACTCGCGTGGGAGCGCCTGCATCCTTACGAGGCCGGCCACGGGGGCGCCTGTCTGTGGAGGCAGGGGAGGGGCTGTCTGAGGGGGAGCCCCCCCCAGTGCTGCTCAGGGGAGGAGACGGTCCGTGGTCAGAGGGATCCAGACTCTTATACTCTGATGACATTCTGTGGACCAGGATGGAGAGCATAGAGAAGAGGAGAAAGAGAGAGATTATTTATTAAACCATGGACATTGGATACACAAAAGATATGCAAAATGTGTCTTGCTAGTTAAGATGACGAACTGTACTGTAAATGTGACCTGTTTGAGTATACTATGAGACAGTGGACTTCTGAAATCCCAACAACCACCAATGGCTGTCATCTCTCTGTGTCTACCATTTAGACACATGGATAATGGCAATGAATGCCAATATTTTATAACATAGGGATCTTTCAATGCAACATATTCCATTTCCAAACCTGCTTGGACCAGTGCCCAGACTAGTTCAGCAAATCAACATTTGTTACATTCCCCCACCAGCCAATCTGATTTAACTAATCAAGAGCTTGATGATTAGTTCACTAGGTGAATCAGGCGTACTGGTTCAAAAGTTAGAGAAGTTTTTCAGTTGACGTATGTTAACTTCACATGCCTCAAGATAAGAAGCATGCAAAAACACACAAATAAAAGGGGCCAGGATGTAAGTCACTGTCACATCACTCCTACTCAACTTTGACTAGCAAATTTGCTGAGGTTACCACCACCTAGCTAGCCGACTAACAACTAGTTTCAAGTTCATGTCACATGCACAAGTAGAGTGAAATTCTTTTTTTTGCAAGCTCTAACTCCAACAATGAAGTAATCCATAACAATATATACGGAACAAAAATATTCAAAAAAATGCAACCATTTCTAAGATTTTACAGAGTTAAAGTTAATATGAATAAATCAGTCAATTTAAATAAGTGAGGCCCAAATCAATAGATTTCACAACTGGGAATAGAGATGTGATGGTCACAGAACACTTTATTTTTTTTTATGTATGGGACTCACAATGTGTCTCAAATTGCCATTAATAAAATGCAATTGTGTTCATTGTCAGTAGCTTATACCTGGCCATACCATAACCCGATCATGGGGCACTTTGATCACGTTGACATCAGCAAACCGCTGGCCCACTTGACGCTATACATATAGTCTGCGGTTGGGAGGCCGGTTGGACGAACTGCCAAATTCTCTACAACGACATTGGAGGCAGCTTATGATAAAGAAATAAACATTACATTCAGCCCTCATTACCTGTAGTCCACAACCATCTCCTTTGTCTTGCTCACCTCAAAATTTGAGACATCTATGTCATGTGACAAAACTGCACATTTTAGTGGCATTTATAGTCCCCGGAAAAGGTTCACCTGTGTAATGATCATGCTGTTTAATCAACTTCTTGATATGCCCCACCTGTCAGGTAGATGGATAATCTTGGTAAAGGATAAATGCTCACTAACAGGGACGTAAACAAATTTCAGCAAAAAACTGGGATCTTTTAATTCAGGTCATGAAACATGGGACCAAACTTTTCATGTTGCGTTTATATTTTTGTTGAGTATATACACATTGGATTCAGAAAGTATTCGGACGGCTTGACTTTTTCCACATTTTTACAGCCTTATTCTAAAACGGATTAAATTGTATTTTTTCCTGTCCTCAATCTACACACAATTCCCAATAATGACAAGTAAAAACAGGTTTAGAAATTTTTGCAAATGTATTAAAAATACAAAAACTGAAATATGACATTTACATAAGTATTCAGACGCTTTACTCAGTACTTTGTTGAAGCACCTTCGGCAGCGATTACAGCCTCGAGTCTTTTTGGGTATGATGCTACAAGCCTGGCACACCTCCATTTCGGGAGTTTCTCCTTTATTTTCTGTAGACCCTCTCAAACTCTGTCAGGTTGGATGGGGAGCATCGCTGCACAGCTATTTTCAGGTCTCTCCAGATGTTCGATCGGGTTCAAGTACGAGCTCTGGCTGGGCTACTCAAGGACATTCAGAGTAAAGGTCGACCGATTATGATTTTTCAACGCAGATACCGATTGTTGGAGGACCAAAAATATGATTCCACCTTATTCCTATATTATCCTTGTTAGACGACTCTGGAGGTCATAGTGGGACTTCTTGTACTTGTTCCTGTCCTCAGCCGTAGCATCAGGGTCGTCTGCGATAGCCCTGTGTGCGGTAGACCTACCCTTTAGTTTAGTGCCAACCTCAGTTTTAATCCAGGACTTTTGAGTGGGGAAGCAGCAAACCTTAACTGTAGGGACGTTGTCGATGCATTTCCTAATGAAGCCGGTGACGGAGGTGGTTAGCTCGATGTTATCGACGGAGTCCAATGCCAGCAAAGCAGTCCTGGAGACCATTTCTCAACTGAGCGAGTCATGGGCGATTCCTGTTTGAGCTACTTCTTGTAAACAGGAAGCAGGAGTACGGAGTCATGATCCGATTTGCTTGTGGGTAAAATAACAGTAGTCTTTATTGCCCCTAGTGGCGAGGGAGACGTGTTGATGGAAGTTAGGCATCACGTTTCTTAATGACACAGAATTTAATTAGGTGGCAACCAGAAAAGAAGCCTCAATGTACGTTTTCCTGCTTGGTTAAAAAAATTTACAATTTATTAAGTGCCAGCTTGTTATTTTTCTTGTCCTGAGGTGTAATGCATACAACAGTCACGATAACAGCTGAAAACTCCCTCGGGAGGTGAAAGTGTTGGTTAAATGCCATCAGATATTCCAAGACGGGTGAACAATGGGTCGACACTAAGAAGTTGATGAAGAGGAAAATCCACCCCTCCCCTCGATTTCCCCGACTTCACTTTCCTATCGTTACGATGAATGACGAATCCATCGAGTTGGACAGTCATGGGGGGGGTGATCTTGTCCGAGACCAATGTTTCAGAAAAGCAGAGAATATAGTTGAGTGTCTCTACGGTAGCAAATCTGCAGTCGGAAGTCATCCATCTTATCATCATCAAGTGGCCAGTAGAACGGAGGGAAGAGGTGACCGGTTCTCCTGTCGCCTTAATCTGAACCCGGAGTTGAGTTAAGCAACTGCCGATATGACGTTCAAAAGTTCTTGTCAGTTGTAAGAAATGATAGCTGATACATTTAGAGAAATGAAGGTAAAAAATAAACAACAAAAGATACAAAATAGCAAAGTTGGGTCAGATCTTGCAAACGGCCACCATCCAGTATGGTGCCATTTCTGTATTTTTAACCACAAAACATAGCCGATTCAGCTACCACTATTAGTAACTGAGAAAATTGACAGTAGCAACTGCAACAACTGCTCGGTGAAAGGCACAACTGAGAGGGAAAGAAGAGGGAAAGGAGGAAAACCTTACAACAACAAAAAAGACAACGAGGTGAGGCCGTTACCGAGACCAGCTGTGCGAAGCCTCATGTTGGGGGACTTCTACAGTGACTTCAGAAACGATTCATAACCATTGACTTATTCCATATTTTGTTGTGAATTCAAAGTGATTGTTTTAGAAAAAACTATACCCCATTATTAAAGTTATCTTATTTTTTTTGTAAATGTATTGAAAAAGTAACTAATTTCACACCCGTGTAATACTTTGTAGAAGCGCCTTTGACAACAATTACAGCTATGAGTCTTTCTGGGTAAGTCTTAAATCTTTCCGCACCTGGATTGTGCAACATTTGCCCATTATTCTTTTTCAAAAGTCTTCAAGCTGTGCCATATTGGCTGTTGATCATTCACAGACAACCATTTTCAGGTCTTGCCATAGAATTTCAAGTAGATCAAAGTCAAAACTGTAACATTGCCACTCAGGAGCATCCACTGTCTTCTTGGTAAACAACTCCAGTGTAGATTTGGCCTTGTGTTCTAGGTTATTGTCCTGCTGAAAGGAATTCATCTCCCAGTGTCTTTTAATCCAGAAATACTCCCCAGGCCTCAATGATTATAACCATACCTATAACATGACGCAGCCACCATATTTTCAAGCATAGTGGACAGAGATAATCAATAATGTGTTGTATTGGAATTGCCCCAAAACATACATTTATGTCCTGAATAAAAAGTGTTAATTGCTATGGCACATTTTTTTTGCAGTATTTTCCTAGTGCCTTGCTGCAAGCAGGATGCATGTTTTGGAATTAAAAAAAATCTGTACAGGCTTCCTTCTTTCAAATGTCAATTAGGTTAGTATTGTGGAGTAACTACAGTGTTATTGATCCGTCCACAGTTTTATCCTAAACCAGCCAATAAAAAATACAAATCTGTTTCAAAGTCACCAGCAGCCTCAGTGAAATCCCTGAGCGGTTTCCTTCTTCTCCGGCAACTGAGTTAGGAAGGACACCTGTATCTTTGTAGTGTATAAAGCATAATTATTAACTTCACCATGCTCAAAGGGATATTCAAAATGATTGCTTTTTAATATTTGAATCCATCTACCAATAGATGCCCTTCTTTGCAAGGCATTGGAAAACCTCCCTGGTCTTTCTGGTGGAATCTGTGTTTGAAATTCACTGCTCAACTGAGGGACCTTACAGATTACATTTACATTTAAGTCATTTAGCAGACGCTCTTATCCAGAGCGACTTACAAATTGGAAAGTTCATACATATTCATCCTGGTCCCCCCGTGGGGATTGAACCCTGGTCCCCCCGTGGGAATTGAACCCACAACCCTGGCGTTGCAAGCGCCATGCTCTACCAACTGAGCCACACGGGACCACGGTAATGGTGGTTACAGATAATTGTATGTTTGGGGTACAGAGATGAGGCAGTCGTTAAAAAAAGTCCCATTAAAACACTTATTGCACACAGAGCGAGTCAATGCAACTGATGTGATATATTTAGCACATTTTTACACCTGAACTTATTTAGGCTTGCCAAAACAAAAGGGGTTGAATCCTTGACGGAAGACATTTCAGCTGTTCATTTTTTATTAATTCAAAAAATGAAATAAAATAAATAAACACAATTCCACTGACATTAAGGGTATTGTGTCTAGGCCAGAGACAAAGAATCTCAATTGAATCCATTTTAAATTCAGGCTGTAACAACAAAAAGAGGAAAAAGTCAATGGGTGGAAAAACTTTTTGAAGGCACTGTACGTGCTCTACGGAGCACTGCTGAAATTAATTTAGCCATTTAGTTCAGCACAGTCATCCTGGGGTGGAGAATGAAAATGAGAAAGAGAGGAGAGAGAAGAAATAGAGGGTGCCCCGCTGTGCGTATGTACCGGCGCTTATTTTAATATTGATTTAACACGAGGGTTTTAACAGGTTTCGAATGCACTGCTAGAGCCAAGTGGCTGCTCAGCCTCACACCATCGCTGGGCAGACCACAAACACCCTAAGACATGAGCATGCTGGTTTGTTTGAAACGTAGGCCGAATGTGCCTATGGCACCAGAAACGGAAGTTGGTTCGTACACGTCTATGACACATCACAGACCCACTAACCCCCACCCCACAGCAAGACTTTTGGGACATCACTGAGCGTATTAACATGGGTTCCCACAGTTAAGGACAGATGTGGTTGTTTGTGACATGTGGCTGCCCTGGCCCTGCTTGTTTGCTATTGCAGAACACACCCTCTTCCCTTCTTTTCTCCCCCTCGCCAGCCAATCAGAGTACAGAAATGTTGCTCTTATTCAGTCCCTCCTTGGCTCAGTCTGCACAGATCTTATCTGAGGTAGTGTTGTAGATTTGGCCTAGAGAAGAGGCCGGTGCTAGAGAAAGTAATCTATTCCAAAAAGGGAGAAGCATATTCCACAAACTTGGGGACAAAATGTTATTAAAGCTAGATGAAAAAGTGATATTTCCTAACGCCGTATTTGTTACAGTAAAACATTTGATGTAGTGTTACAAACATTTGGCGTAAATAAGCCCCTTGAAATTGTATGAGTAAACAAAAATATGAACATCTTGGATGTATAGGTATTTGATGTACAGTACCAGAAGAAAGTTTGGACACACCTACTAATTCAAGAGTTTCTATTTTTACTATTTTCTATATTTTAGAATAATAGTGAAGATAGCAAAACTATGAAATAAGACATATTGAATTATATAGTAACCAAAAGTGTTAAATCAAAATATATTACATATGAGATTATTCAAAGTAGCCACCCTTTGTCTTGACATACTCTTGGCATTCTCTCAACCAGCTTCACCTGGAAAATTTTTCCAAAAGTCTTGAAGGAGTTCCAACATATGCTTAGAACTTGTTGGCTGCTTTTCCTTCACTCTGCGGTCCAACTCATCACAAACCATCTTAATTGGGGTAAAGCTCAGGTAATTCTGGAGGCCAAGTCATCTAATGCAGCACTCCATCGCTCTCCTTCTTGGTCAAATAACCCTTGCACAGCCTGGAAGTGTGTTGGGTCATTTTCCTGTTGAAAAACAAATGATAGTCCCAATAAGCGCAAGCAGATGGGATGGCGTATCACTGCAAAATGGTGTGGTAGCCATGCTGGTTAAGTGTGCCTTCTAAATAAATCACTGACAGTGTCACCAGAAAAGCACCCCCACACCATTGCACCTCCTCCTTAATGCTTCACGGTGGGAACTACACATGCGGAGATAATCCGTTCACCTACTCTGCGTCTCACAAAGACACGGCAGTTGAAAACAAATATCTCAAATTTGGACTCATCAGACCAAAGGACAGATTTCCACCGGTCTAATGTCCATTGCTTGGGTTTCTTGGCCAAAGCAAGTATCTCCTTATTATTGGTGTCCTTTAGTAGTGTTTTCTTTGCAGCAATTCGACAATGAAGGCCTGATTCACGCAGTCTCCTCTGAACAGATGATGTTGAGATGTGTCTGTTACTTGAACTCCGAAGCATTTATTTGAGCTGCAATTTCCGAGGCTGATAACTGAGGATAATGAACTTATCCTCTGCAGCAGAGGTAACTCTGGGTCTTCCTTTCCTGTGGCGGTGCTCATGAGAGCCAGTTTCATCATATCGCTTGATGGTTTTTGCGACTGCACTTGAAGAAACCGTCAAAGTTCTTGACATTTTCCAGATTTCCAGATTTCGCTTTGGTTATTTGAGCTATTCTTTCCATAATTTGGACTTGGTCTTTTACCAAATAGGGTTATCTTCTGTATACCATCCCTACCTTGTCACAACACAACTGATTGGCTAAAACGCACTGATGAAAGAAATTCCACAAATTAACAAGGCACACCTGTTAATTGAAATGCATTCCAGGTGACTACCTCATGAAGCTGGTTGAGAGAATCCCAAGAGTGTGCAAAGCTGTCAAAGGCAAAGGAAGGCTATTTTGAAAAATCTCAAATATATTGTGATTTGTGAGACACTTTTTTGGTTACTACATGATTCTGTGTGTTATTTCATAGTCTTGATGTCTTCACTATTATTCTACAACGAAGGAAATAGTCAAAATAAAGAAATACCCTAGAATGAGTATGTGTGTCCAAACTTTTGACTGGTACTGTATATGTATTTGATGTGTGTGTGTGTGGTCTGCCAGGTTGCATGTCTCACTCTTGAACTAGATCATCCCATTGAACACAATCTGTTGTGTTTGTCAATTTGTCTTGAAGGATGGTCAGGAGGTGTGTTGCATTAGTTGAACAAAAACAGGCAAACATTTGAAATGGGAAAACACATTTCTTAAGACTCATTCTGGGGTGTATTCAGCAAGGTGAAATACTTTTTGGAACATTGCAAACATAAATGTAATGAAATTAACTATTTTACATTACCAACCAGAACCCCTATTCTACACTATAGGCCTACCGTTCTTCCTCAACGTTCTGTGACGTTGCACTCTTAACACAGGCCCCTCAAACTACACATTTCTTCTTACTGGAATGCAGCAAAGGTTGCACACGCATTAGTAGGAGGGGCCTGCAAGCAGCAAAGTGGGTGCTGACAGTTCTCTCAGCTAATTTAAAGAGCGCGACCATCACTGACACCACCGCTTGCATACGGCTCTTGCAACGATAGCTTTTCAGAGTGGAAGACCAGAGTGCACATTTTAAAACTAAACGCTTTCCTGAATGTAATTTTGTCTTTCAAAGACTTGCTGAAAACCACTGCATAGCCTACATTTAAGTTAGCAATTTGACACCCTTAGGATGACACATCTCGCCAACTTCACCATTAAGGGTAGCTACCAAGCAATTATCTTCAGAATATGCATATTCATTTATTTTTTGCCTCACAGATAATTCGGAGTCATTTCCATGTAAAAGGACACGTGAACAACATGTGAAGTTCATAGAAGTATGTCAAATTGGATGTCAAGTAAAAGCTAAAAGTCTATACATTTTAGAAATTAAGGCACATTCACATTTTTCAACAATTATCCATACAAAAAAATTTGGAATAAGCAAATGCTTTGATTTCTGGTTAAAATGATGGAAAAGAAGAACATCTACCACAAAATGTCTAAAGGTATTAGAAACATATCAAAACAATAATGAAGTAAAGAATCCTGCCAACTATCAACAATTGTTCTGCCTTTTGTAAGTTTAAGAACATTCTGTTACTAAAAACCCACATATCTTTAAGATATTTTCTACTTTCTCTACCTCATAAAAGGATAATAATGAATGTTCACAGAAGTAACAAGGAAGACCTATCAATTAGTGTTATTACTGATACCAATTATTTTTTTTACTAAATTGATAACTGAATTTCTGCAATTGAATTGGCTACAGTGGGAAATCATAGTCACAAACCAGCAGTGGTGTCGAGAGATGTGGGTATACTCTAAATTGACCCTCAAAAAAATCCAGAACGACCCGCTCGGCGAAAATTGACCTGACATTATAAATCCAATATTGGTCTTTCAGTCAGGCAAACTATTAAAACAGATAAATGAGGATGTCAACTGAGCCAGACATTTTTGGCAGATTTTTCCCTTTTTAATTCAGATTTATGCTCTCAAAGTCACTTTTTAAAAGAAAAACAACATTGGATGTTCTAAGTTCATAATGCATAAACCACATCAGAACACTTGAGGTCTGGGAAAACTAACACACTTTGATTCTTTGGTGTAGTTACCCTTTAATTCAAGTGCACAGGCACCTACCACTGTTTTTTGGTTAGCAGTGTTTCAATAGTGCACATGAGATGGAGTTTGCAAAACAAATGGCCACTGGCTTGATGCAAATAATCCTGATAATAATGATATCATTCTGCCAGGTAGGCATAGTTGACTTTGTAGCTAGTTAAGATTTAATTAAGAAGGTTTTTGGGAAAGCCTTTCCAGAAGACGAAGACGATTAGGCCTATCATTAGCATAATTATATGTTTTCTGTTCTTTAATTGTTTGAAACCTGGAAGTTTTACTTCATATTATGAGGCATAGCTTACCTTGCTTCAAAGTAGCCTATAGCCAAAATCCCACCACAGAAACATGGAGGCAATTATTTTATAAAGACTTCCTTATGCATTCTCCTGTTCTATTGGTTCTTTCAACTTGCTTTCATTGTCTAGCAGCCAAAATCATTATCCTAACCATATTAGCAACCCATGATAGTTGTTGCATCTTTAGATCTCACCTCTTTCTAAGGATATTTCCATCTCTGTCCATGAAACTGCTCGCATGTGCAGTGTGCATTTTAAAACAGTGTTTTCCCACAATCGCCCATCAGCCTACCCCCATGTGCACATTGCTGCAACTAAAATGTGAAGAAATAATTAAGGCTCAAACACATTTAGAAATATTGAATTTCATGACTTTTCCATGACTTAACCAAATGACCATTACCAACAATTGGCGGCATCTCTATGTACCAGGGTTACTGTTAGAGTGCGTAACCTGATTAGGGTGTCTACCCACGGTGCTCAGGATGACAGAAATCCCATGTAGATTATGGTAATTCATAAACAGAACACGCAAGTTGAGGATGCAATGATGTGCGGTCCTTCTAACCTAATTCTGATGTTAGAATAACTGTCCACATTTACTTTCTCAGCCAACATGACGAGTAACAAATAGAAAATAATTGGCTCCACTGACATGGTCTGATTTTGGTAAGACATGCCTCATAATATACAGTAAACCATTCACCTTTCAAACAATGAAGTATTGTCTTTCAAAAATGCATACTGCCTCCAGTTCATTGCAAAGTGGTGTGTGACGCTCTGATGAAGCCTGGATTCTGTTGCCAATGCATTTGCTGTTTGAGATGCTATAACAGCCGCTCTAGCGCTTTGACAGATTTCCCACAAGGGCTCTGTTCCTGTATGCTGTACCCATGTGAAATAAGATGCATAACCAATATACTGTACACACGTGCCAATTTAATTCCACTAAATTATGCAAATTAACCTGTAGACCGATAAGCATGACCTGTCAAATGTATTTCCAACAATAGGCTAAAAAGCATTATTTTGCATTGGAATTTTCTCTTCTCTCCAGCGACAATATTATTTTGTCGGTTTCGCTCAAAATGGGCCAAAAGCTGCCTATTACCAGCTAACGGAAACCCTGCTATGTATGTATAAAAAAATAAAAAATAAAAAGTATGAATAATGTAATATTGACTCGAGGAGGCTGCTCTTTGATCCCATCCTGTCATTGTGCAAGGCTCTTAACCCCCCCTCCCCAAAGTAGAATACCTGTTAGGCAACTATATAAAACAAGTTCTGGGTGTATAGGCATTTGATCAAGCCCTGCTCAAAACACAGAGCCAGTTTATTGTGTTCCGATTGAGCAGCTATTTTCTAAAAACTGGTTTGTGAGAGGGGGACTGGAATAAAAGCCTGCACACCCATAAACTATCCTGGAAGATGTTTGACCACCCTGGATGTATAACATTTCAACCAAATAAGTTATGCCTTTTGAAATAATTCACTCCTTCAATATATCAAACATGAATTGGCTATCGTATGCTCCAAATCTTTTTATTCAGCTGAAGCAAGCCCACAAATTTTCTTCAGGAAATGTACCTTTTCTAGTTCAGTCATATTTATCTTAGCTACCTTAGAAGAGAGAAGGGTGCAATTACGTCCCACAATTTGGGGCGTTCCTGCATGTGGCCATTCCTGCATCTGCAGGACACCCTCTTTAAAATTCTATTGGTCAGTTAAGCTAGGACAGGCGGGAGGCGGGGACGCTCCAGTAGAGTAGGTGCTGTTAATGCACAATAACATTGAATGCCAGCCTCTGATAAGCCCCATAGAAGGGGCGGGGGCAACAACATTGCTAGCTAGCCGTACACCGGTAGACAATGTCCTTTGCCCCAACCTGTTGGGCAGTTCTCCTGCAGATCTGTTAATGACGGCGAGGGCAGGGGTTCAGCAGGCAGGAGCGAAGGGCACTGTGTGCTAGCATAGCCAGCTAGTCTGGTACACAGCAGGCGGGAGTGACACTATGTGCTATCTAACTAGCAAGATAGATAGCACACAGTGTCGATAACTATCAAGCTAGCTAGCACAGCAGACATGATGCTAGGGCAACACTGTGTGCTAGCTAGCGTGATCATTATCAACACTAAGGCGTGGACAACCGGTGCCTCCGCCTGTCGGGCACGGTTCTATCCGGTAAACAGCAGGTGGGGGCGACACAGTGTCCTAGGTAGCAAGCTAACACATGGTGTGGTTAACTAGCTAGCACACTGAATCTCCCCAGCCTCCCGCCTGCTGTGCTAGCGGGAGGCTAGGGCGACCAGTAGACAATGTCCTTTGCCCCCGTCTTTCTGGCAATGTTTTCCCGCAGTTCTGTTAACGACGGTGAGGGCAGGAGGGAGCGAAGGACACTGTCTACCTCTAGGTAACAAGGACTCCGGTAGGTGGGGGCGGGAAAAAAACGTTTTTCCCATTTGACCCACATGTGTCACAAGCATGAAGATGTTGTGCTTGAAAGGGGGGGTCCAATGTCCCATACATTGGATTCCTAAAATCAAGAGGAAGTATCTACAAAACAAGTTGAAGCCACATAATCCAAAATAAAGGCTACAAATATTTTTTCCTTAAAAATACTCCTCATGATTTTCAAATTATTTAGATTCACGTGATTTGAGTCACTGCAGTTGAACTGATTTTGACCCCCCCCCCCCCCTTTGTTCAGGGACACATTATTCCGTTTCTGTTCGTCACATGTCTGTGGAACTTGTTCAGTTTATGTCTCAGTTGTTGAATCTTGTTATGTTCATACGAATATTTACACATGTTAAGTTCACTGAAAATAAACACAGTTGACAGCGAGGACATGTCTTTTAATGCTGAGTAATATATATATATATATATTTTTTTTTTTTTCTTTTTTTTTTAAATAAACATTCAGATCTGATCCATCAGCCTCATTAATTGATACGGCATATACCTCCACTACACTACATTGATAAGCATCGTGTGGATTAAGTTAGTGGTTATACAACGTACACCCCTCCACCACTGCAAACCACAGTTGGGTTTACAAGATTTGACAGCACAGTACACAGTAAAGCACACACATACAGTTGAAGTCGGAAGTTTACGTACATTTAGGTTTGAGTCATTAAACCTGTTTTTCAACCACCATGAAGTCTGTTTCAACCTTGGGAGCAATTTCCAAACGCCTGAAGGTACCACATTTATCTGTACAAACAATAGTTCGCAAGTATAAACACCATGGGACCATGCAGCCGTCATACCGCTCAGGAAGGAGACACGCTCCGTCTCCTAGAGATGAACGTACTTTGGTGAGAAAAGCGCAAATCAATCCCAGAACAGCAAAGGACCTTGTGAAGACGCTAGAGGAAACAGGTACAAAAGTATCTACATCCACAATAAAACGAGTCCTATATCGACATAACCAGAAAGGCCGCTCAGCAAGGAAGAAGCCACTGCTCCAAAACCGCCACAACAAAGTCTGACTACAGTTTGAAACTGCATATGGGGACAAAGATCGTACTTTTTGGAGAAATGTCCTCGGTCTGATGAAACAAAAAAAGAACTCATTGGCCATAATGACAATCGTTATGTTTGGATGAAAAAGGGGGAGGCTTGCAAGTCGAAGAACACCATCCTAACCGTGAAGCACAGGGGTGGCAGCATCATGTTGTGGGGGTGCTTTGCTGCAGGAGGGACTGGTGCACTTCACAAAATAGATGGCATCATGAGGTAGGAAAATTATATTGAAGAAACATCTCAAGACATCAGTCAGGAAGTTAAAGCTTGGTCGCAAATGGGTCTTCCAAATGGATAATGAACCCAAGCGTACTTCCAAAGTTGTGGCAAAATGGCTTAAAGACAACAAAGTCAAGGTATTGGAGTGGCCATCACAAAGCCCTGACCTCAATCCCATAGAAAAATGTGTGATCAGAACTGAAAAAGCGTGTGCGAGCAAGGAGGCCTACAAACCTGACTCAGTTACACCAGCTCTGTCAGGAGGAATGGGCCAAAAGTCACCCAACTTATTGTGGGAAGCTTGTGGAAGTCTACCTGAAATGTTTGACCCAAGTTAAACAATTTAAAGGCAATACTACCAAATACTAATTGAGTGTATGTAAACTTCTGAACCACAGGGAATGTGATGAAAGAAATAAAAGCTGAAATAAATTGTTCTCTCTACTATTATTCTGACATTTCCCATTCTTAAAATAAAGTGGTGATCCTAACTGACCTAAGACAGGGACTTTTTACTAGGATTAAATGTCAGGAATTGTGAAAAACTGAGTTTAAATGTATTTGGCTAAGCTGTATGTAAACTTCCAACTTCAACTGTAGGTTAAGCACATTAAAGAAAAGTACAGTACAGCACAATAGAGTTGAGTACACTAATGTACTACACTGAACTACTGTTCTGTGTTGTACTCCACTGAGCTCTACTGTGCTGTACTTTGAGGTCAAAACTTGTTAAATATAGACGTCTATGGTTCAGATTTGGCAGATCTGGTCTGGACCAGACCAACCAAATTTGGTCTGGTTTTGGGGGCAGAGCTCAATAAAATATTAGCCAGTGTGTAGAATAATACCAAATATGCAAAGGAGGATATTGCATATTTATACCTATTTAGGATACATCACCATGAAGAGAATGATATTCCTATCCCTAATTATGCATTTATCTGTAGTAGAGACCAGGGACCCATGATGAAATTCTGTTTCTGGGTGTAAATCCACTTCACTTACTGTAATTCAATAACAGAAATCGATTTTTTTCCCAAAGTCAATGTGTCATGTCAAGCTCGCACCCCATTCTTTCTGCAGACATCATTGAGTTGTATACTTTGTTAAACTTCGAAATCAATGTTTTTTGTTTGGCATACATTTTAAGTGAAAAATCAGAGTCAATGCAATTCCATTACCTTGGAATTGCCCTCCGTTTATGGGGAGTCAGAATTTGCACGGTAAGTGCCAAGACACAGGAATATGGGTTATGAAGGTGGTATGAAGTGCTTACATATTAGGTACCCTTCAAACAGTGAAAATTGTGATATTGAATAATCCTCTTTGACGTTTTGCTCTCCTCTCAGCTTGGCAAAACATCTAGCTAAAAACCAACACTTCAACTATGTAGCCCAATGGCTGTGCTTTAATGTGCAAGGTCTCCAAAACAAATATTAAAAGTATTACAAGTGGGGTGGTGAGACCCCTCCTTTGAGGGAGGATTGACTTTTTTGGCAACACTCATCTTCGCTAGGTTCTTAATAAGCACTACAGGACCATGACATGTTTCAGACTGATGGAGATGGAGATTCATTGAGCCATTCTATGTCCTATATTCAAGGATCCGCTCATTCTTTCACAAGACTTATGAAAGCTTCAGGGTCAGTTTCCCAAACACAGATTAAGCTTAGTCTCAATTGAAACAACTTTTTAGCCCAGGTCTAGGCTTAATCTAAATCCAATAAAACATTTCTCAGAGTTCCTGAAACAGTAGCCACAAACTCTGTCTACATTCACACGATGTTAAGTTAACATGTCCAAACCAGACATCAAACATTTGAATGACAATGGCATCGCACCTGGGACACTGACAACACTGTTCTGAAGATTCTAAGTGACGACTGATGTTCTCAACGACCACTTCTCCAATCAATAAAAGACTCCTGCCATGTTTTCCTTGACAACGTCCTCCACTTCCGACACGGTCATCGTCCTCTCTTTCTGCACTTCCCTCCACTCATACCGGTCTACAGCATTCGGTCTCAATCTTCATTCACTGAACAACATGATGCACATAGCTTCTCATAACATTGCCCTGTCCTTGGCTCTTGTTTCACATAACGCTGTGGTCCAGCGACAAATATCGTTCAAAGTTAAATGAGACATCATTTGATAGCAACTGGATTCCTTGGTTGTCAATGGAAGGACCTGCACACAGTGTTGGCTTTAAAGTCACACCAAGAGTTGTGCATAGTTATTGAGGAAAGATATTGCAATTCATGATTATAACAAAAACACTGGGCTCACCTCATGTCATACCAACAGCCATACAAAATGTGTGGTTCTCCAATTTAGGTCCTGGAGACCTAACTTTACTGGGTGATAAGGGATTTATTCCAGCCCATCACCTGACTTGATTCAAATAGTCATCCAAACATGCATCTTCAGTCTGGGCCATAATTTGTAAAGTCAGGTGTGTTACTGAAAGGCTGAATGAACACCGAATATACTGGACCGAATATATACTGGACCGAGTACACCGAATATACTGGACTAGCGTCTCTGGTTTAAAACGTCCAGGCTCTGTGATCTGCTTATGTCAAAACCCATTTGTACAGTTCAAGAGTGGGCATTGGGGTTGAACGTATGTTGTTCAAAGCTCTGTAAACACACACACACAAAATAAGTTTTTGACCGCATCATTAGTTGATAGTCATAACCCTGCCAAACACTGACATTGATTGCCTCTTCTTGCGTGAGTAGCCTAACCATAGCGTTAAAGTATCATATTAAAAGTGAAATTGGGTTGAATTTAAGCAGTAAGAGGCCATATATTAGCATCGAATAATAACAGAAACCGAGCGCTCTACACTACCGTGACATGAGTGGCCACACGGAAATCTTGAAAGGTGGCTGGTTCTCGCTGCGCAAGAAACAAAACTATGAGTAAAATGTCGAGATATACATTACAACTTACCTTTTAAACCCTAGAAGTGTAGATGAATTTCCTTCATGACCTTTAAAGCCATATGAGAAATGTAATACTTTCGTTTATTATAAGTGGGGTGGGGGGGTATCGTTGATTCGATCTTCCACCAATTCAAAAATATGGGGAAACGACCGGTGCACTTTCGGCGCCTCAAAACCATACATGAACTGATATATTCCTTTATGTATTCTTCGGTTCTTGCCTTATAAAAGTACGTCAACCAGTTAACATTAACGTTACTACTCTCCTTTCGACCACCAAGATTCACTTTCCACTGGAAAACGCATCAAAATGATATTATACATCCCAATCGTTTCTTGAATTCTTCACAGTAAAATTATTGCAATAATGATATATCCACAACTTGTAAATTCCCACAAAAGGTTTGTTAAAGCTTTAAAACTATCGAGAGAAAAGAAAACGCTTACGGAATTGATGCAATTCTTTTTTTTCCTTTCCAGCTTCCAGCCAACTTAAACCAGTATTAAATCCAACAATAAACTTTCTTCAAATATTTCATATGGATTATGTTTGACATAATTTCTTCCGTTGGAACATTCCTGTTAGAATACAGAAAATTAAGTTTTCTTCTGAAAATGTGAAATTTAAAGTTGAAGCATTTACTCCATCATGGTGGCCATGTTTAGGAGAGACCTAAGCACTGCCTGTCAACGTTAGGCGCGGAAATAGGTCCATTTAAATATTAAATTACACGTATTATATAAAATAATGGTCCAGGAGGAATAAACCATTTATAAAAAATGAGCTTATGCAAAGGCACAAATACAAATATATGTAAATTGCAGCGTTTTTGGTCAGATCGCGTAATACATGTTATGAAAAAAAGTCTCACTGACCCTGCGGAGTGATACATTGGAGCACTATCCAGGTAAAGAGACTTCTCAGTCATCAGCCAAGAACTCTCAAAAAATGGACCTGGAGTTTTTAAGAAGAGTGGATGGGATTCTGTTCGCGTGGCCATGCATATTCTCTCTATTTTGATTCATATCTGCTGGTTTTATTCAAGAGAGCACAGTGGCAACATACTTATTATTTTGTGATAAGTTATTATGGTTGCAAAATAAGTCAATAGATTATAATTGGTTATTATTGGTATATATTGTTAAAATAAATAAAATAACAATATAAAAATACAAAACATAAGACTATTCTACTACCTGGCAGAAGTGCATAACATCATGAATTGCATTTTGCCTTACGCTACAGAAAATTATTAGGGTAATTGTGGGAGTTCTAATAGAGTTATGAATTGTTTTACTTTGCTAAACATATTATGAGTTGATTATTAAACATTAAGGTATCAAACACACTTAAAGCACATCTTAATGTGCCAAATGTGCCATTTCTTTTTTGTCAAAGGGAGTCACAAATTACATTTAAACACCAGGCATCAACTTCCTTGAGGGGGCAAATAAGACACCCATACATTCACTTACATCCGCCTATCATAGTGTTACTTTATCTATTGATTCTGCTCAGCTCTTTTCTTTAGATTTCTTTTTCTCATTGATCAGTGGGATGCACTCTGGGGGTCAAGGAGGGGATGGAGGAAGTCCAGACTGGTCCAGGTGCAGGAGGAAATGAGCTTCATGGGTTGAAAGAGGCTCCACTGTCTCATAGGACAGTGCTTCACTGATTCACTGAGTGCTCAGACCTCACTTATATCCTCCTCTTGTGTCCTTAGTTCTGTGTGCGTCTGTGTCAATGAAAGTGTGCTTCTTCTCTGCCGTGAAGTGTTTTGAGTAGTGGTAGGACTCGTATAAATATAGTCTGCACTATGTTTCCCTACCCACCATCAGCACACTAAGCCATCACTGTATATGACAATAATGTTTGATTTAAAAAAAAATATCTGTGAATAACCTTCCCCAAAAAGCATCCAGTATATATCCACATCCATATAATAGACGTTGGGAGTTGTTCTGATGGATGACACATGGATACAGTTAGATGATATCCCTCTTCACTCATATGGTATACCACAATAACACACTGTGCTTTTGTTGCAATTATACAGCCTAGATCAAGCTAAAGGTTCATTCAAATGTTACCTTTTGTCATCCCAAATCATTTCTAATTCATTCAAGGAGGTCTTATTTTGAGATAATATTGGATTCATTTTGAATTGCTAATGCAGGGCCTTTCTCTTTCAAGCTCAATTGTATATACCTTGAAAGGGACTGCACCACTCTCTTCCCTGTCATATTATGCAATCCTAATGGAGCCCCCTCTCCCTATTCAACCCAAGCCCTTTGAAACTTGAGAATTCAAAATAACAAAATAATATTAATTGAATTTGCACCAATCTATATAATTGGTCTGAATTAGCCCATTTTCTCACATCATGCAGTGGTTTAACATTGAGAGACGTGGGCAATACATTTACAAATTACTCCAGCTGGAGGTCTCCTGCTGAAGCAACCCAGTGGCTACCACTGTTTCACACCTGTAACAGGCTACCTTAGGCAGTGGCAACTAGAATATACCGATTATATCCTCTATGTCTCCTCTTTTACTCTAATATTTGATGATACAACATGACTGCAGTGAGGTTTTATTCATAAACCTCTACACCATGGTAACTTTGCAATTTTTTTAAAATCCGGACAATAATTATGGAGATGTGATGGAACGACAAATGCATGCCACATACGAGACTAGTTAAGACCATTCCCTCTGGATTTCATGGAGTTAGGTTAAATGGCAACTTCCATTATGTTTTACCTTACAGTATATATCACAATTTCTCAAAGCTTAAATACAACACACACAATCACGGCCGTCGAATGAAGAGGACCAAGGTGCAGCGTGGTTAGCGTACATAATCCTTTATTTATTATGACGCCAACAATAAACAACCCAAAACAACCGTGAAGCTAACGGCCTATGTGCCACAAACAAAGTTAACCTCCCACAAAGACAGGTGGGAAAAAGGGCTACCTAAGTATGGTTCTCAATCAGAGACAACGATAGACAGCTGTCCCTGATTGAGAACCCTACCCGGCCAAAACATAGAAATACAAATTATAGAACTAAAGAACATAGAATACGCACCCCAAATCACACCCTGACCAAACCAAATAGAGACATAAAAATGATCTCTAAGGTCAGGGCGTGACACACACACACACACACATACACATACACATCTGTTTAACACCTAAACACATTGCGAAATAACAAACTAAGAATCATTGGTCTCATGTCTTCTAATTAAGGATATGTTGTTGAACACACTGCTTCTTCACCCCAGGCTTGAACTACTAAATGGTATCATTCAGAGCCATAAGCCCTCCCCAGGCGTCAAGCCTTTTGCTAACTGCTGAAGAACACAAAGAAAAAATCAACAGCAATAAACAAATCAATTAAGAGGAACTGTCTTTCTTTTGTGCTGCTTGACATCCATTTGGTTTTCTGGGCCAAAGTTAAAGGCTGCTGTGCTGTCGTGGTCTTGAAGTCTGTCGGTTGAATGTGGGCAAGGGGACCCTGTTAAAATCAGTAAGTAAGCAAATTCATAATTCATAATAAAATAATATTGAGCCTGTGCATTACATTGATTGATAGTTTGTGCTGACAAAATGAAATCTGGGGGTTGAGCTATCCGGCCTCTGAGTGGGATGTTTTGAAATAGTATGGTTGCTGGTGCTTCAGCAAGCTAGAATCAAGGTAATGCCTTTACAGCCAAGATCAACACCTTGTGAATGTGGATTATGATGGAGAGTATGGGTTATTATTGATTATCAAACATGACAGAGGATATGAATATGCATAATTTTATCTTAATGTTGAGAGAGACATTCAAATTGGTTTTGACTAGATGGGATGCAGATCATATCAGAACTTTGTAGCAGGTTAGAAGAATTAATGTAGCAGGTTGGGATAATTAACATAGCAAGTTGGGATAATTAACGTACCAGGTCAGGATAATTAATGTAGCAAGTTAGGCGAATTAGGTTAAGGTAGGAAATTGGGATTAGGGTTAGCTAAAATGCAAAAAAATTGCAACTTTTGAGGTGACTTTGACATCAGCTGCATCCCTTTTAACCATGATCATTCAAGGTGATTGACAGTATATCTATAAGGCAGCCAATTCTGAAGAACAACAACACAGTTGTGCCCTTGACCACACTTGCTTGTATAGAAAATCTAAATTGCAACATAAAAAACCTTCAAATCCAACCTTTTTGACAGAGTAAGGGTGAGTCGGAGAGATGAGAATTTTGCTTTGCTCTTTCTATGATAGAAGAGAATTGATCTGAACATTTTCAAGAAAATAAGGAGCCTTAAGCCATATCGACCAGGAGCAAAGCTTAAAGAGAGAACACAAAGAATACAATGTGAAATGACTTGGCAACTGCTGGGCGATCAGCACAGACTTGTACTGCCACGAGGCCATTGTGTTTAATGCTTATCGACTGAAACCAACTGCACACTCCAAATACAAAGGATGTCATCATTATAGGTGGGCTATTTATCCCGAACTGAGGACATCCAGAACTGAGGACACAATATAGTTTCCTCCGTTCTGGATGTCAGTTCATTCTAATGAAAAAAATGTGTATATTTACAGATTTCACCTTTAATATTCATATTTCTTCTAACACTGTTGAGAAGTTTAATTAAATAAGCCCAGCTGTCACTCAACAGAGGTCTGAAGTTGAATGTACCTTTTAAACACAACACACAAAAGATTTTCACAACCCATCTATGCAGCAATTTGTCCTAAAGTTGGATGGGTTGGGGGATACATACAGTGTGTGCAACAGTCTATGCTGTCCTTGTGGGCTATTTAGTTAATACCCTGAGGGATAAATCACATGACATGGAACAATGGTGGACCAGAGTGAACAGCTGCTGGAGGGGTGGGTACTTTTACCAACTCCTCTTAGAGTAATAACAAACCATTCAGTGCCTAATTACTCAGTAAGGCTTGCCTTATAGAACAGAGAGCCGTGAAACAATACAGGGATCCACAGGGAGGGAACAAAACCCTGCTATTATGTACAGTACAGCTGGTCTCCGTCAATGAGCTACTAGCAGTCTGGGTTCCACAGGACGCGTGACTGATAGATAATTACTGTGTAATTAGTTGTGTTTCTCCAGGGCATCGCTATGGGATGCTGGCTGGGTGTCAAAAGTCAAAGGATAATTGGGTAGGGTGAGAGTAGTCCTGCTTGAACATGAAGACCCCATTTAAATAGTAGTGCTTGCCAGCTTGACCAAGCACTCCCCATATTACAAGCAAGGTAATAACCTAGGAATTGATGAGGCTCAACAGTCCATGAAACTGTTTTAAACTATTACCCTAAAAATTTACTAGAATAGAGATTAAGGAAGTCCTATAGAGGGCGAGTTTGGTTTGACAGTTATCCCAGACTGTACATGAATCTGGATGACTGACCTACAGAGGCTCTGCTCCATATACTCTACCCTTGAACTGTCTGTGAAATATACTCTATAAGAGTGTTAACAGACATACACACAGACATATTTGTACACACAATCTATTGATGGCTTATTTTATAGAAAACTCTCTCTGTCTAACTGTCATATATCCTCTTTTCCAAAATACTTTAGACTAAAGAAGATCTCAGTTATATGAAGGGTAATTTCACTTTTAGAGTCTACAGTATTCACACCCCACATTTTGTTGTGTTACAGCCTGAATTTAAAATGGAGTCAATTTAGATTTTTGTTGTAACTGGCCTACACATAACATCCCATAATGTAAAAGTGGAATTATGTTTTTCTACATTTTAACAAATTAATTAAAAATGAAAAGCTGAAATTTCTTGAGTCAATAAGTATTCAACCCCTTTCTAATAGCAAGCCTAAATAAATGTAATAGTATAAAATTGCTTAACAAGTCACATAAGTTGCATGGCCTCACTCTGTGTGCAATAATAGTGTTTAACATGATTTTTGAATGACTACCTCATCTCTGTACCCCACATACAATTATCTGTAAGGTCCTTCAGTTGAGCAGTGAATTTAAAAACAGATCCACCACAAAGACCGGGGAGGTTTTCCAATGCAGCGCAAAGAAGGGCACCTATTGGTAGATAGGAAAAAAATAAAAACACCAGACATTGAATATCCATTTGAGCATGGTGAAGTTATTAATTACACTTTGGATGTTGCTTCAATACACCCAGTCACTACAAAAATACAGGCGTCCTTCCTAACTCAGTTGCAGGAGAAGAAGGAAACCATTCCGGGATTTCACCATGAGGCCAATGGAGACTTTAAAACAGTTAGAGTTTAATGGCTGTGATAGGAGAAAAATGAGGATGGATCAACAACATTGTAGTTATTCCACAATAGTAACCTAATTGAAAGAGTGAAAAGAATGAAGCCTGTACAGAATAAAAACATTCAAAAACATACATCCTGTTTGCAACAAGGCACTAAAGTAATACTGCAAAAAATGTGCAAAGCAATTAACTTTTTGTCAGGCAAATTCAATACAACACATTACTGAGTACCACTCTCCATATTTTCAATCACAGTGGTGGCTCCATTATGTTATGGGTATGCCTCTAATCGTTAAGGACTGGGGAGTTTTTCAGAATAAAAAGGAAATGGAATGGAGCTAAGCACAGGCAAAATCCTAGAGGAAAAATTGATTGTCTGCTTTCTACCAGACAGTGGGAGATGAATTCCCCTTTTCAGCAGGACAATAAACTAAAACACAAGGCAAAATGTACACCGGAGTTGCTTTCCAAGATAGTGAATGTTCCTCAGTGGCCGAGTTACAGTTTTGACTTAAGTCTACTTAAATCGCCATTGACCCCCCCCCCCTCCTTTTTGTACACTGCTGCTACTCGTTGTTTATCATCTTTATGCATAGACACTTCACCCCTATCTACATGTACAAATTACCTCAACTAACCTGTACACTGACTCGGTTCCAGTACCCCCTGTATATAGCCTCGTTATTCTTGTGTTACTTTTCATTATTATTTTTTACTTTAGTCTATTTGGTTATTATTTTCTTAACTCTTCTTGAACTGCACTGTTGGTTAAGGGCTTATAAGTAAGCATTTCACGGTAAGGTCTACACTTGCTGTATTCGGCGCATGTGACAAATAAAGTTTGATTTAGGCTGGGTTTCTATACAGCACTTTGTGACATCAGCTCATGTAAGAAGGGCTTTATAAATATAGTTGATTGATTTGATCTGAAATTCTATGGCAAGATGTGAAAATGGTTGTCTAGCAATGAGATCAACAACCAATGTAAGAGACCTTGAGGAAATTTGAAAATAATAAATAGGCAAATATTACACAATCTAGCTGTGGAAATATCTTAAGAGACTAATCGCTGCCAATGTTGCTTCTACAAAGTATTGACTCAGGGGTGTGAATACTTATGTAAATTAGAAATTTCTGTATTTAATTTTCAATAAATTTGCCAGAATTTCTAAAAACATGTTTTCACTTTGTCATTCTGGGGTATTGTGTGTGGATGGGTGAGAAAAAAATGTATCTTGAATTCAGGCTGTAACACAACAAAATGTGGAAAAAGTCAAGGGGTATGAATACTTTTTGAACTCCAGATACAGACTGATCCAGTTTAATTTCCTCCATCAGCTCTATATCACCCCATTTAGACTGCACAAGTTCAACCCTGATATCTCCTCCCTATGTTTTAGTTTGTCTTGAATGTTGTTAATTGGAAAATGCAAAAATAAAATATTGAAAAAAAATTAAGTATTCAGACTATTTTCAAAACATTTGCAACCTCTGTAACAGTTGCCCTATCTTACTTATTTTTTATTGATTTATTATTTTACAAATGACACAAACATCAACCATAATAGCATCCACATCTGGTGGATTAAAATAATCCAACAAATGTAAGAAATAAAATCACTAAAAGTTGCTGTAGTGTCTAATATCAGTTTAACACATCCAGAATCAGAATAGAATTCAATCAATTGAGTTCAACAACATCTTCATAAAAACTGAACACCCCCTTCCATAACACAAAAAGAGGAGCATTTAGCACCTCTTGTACTTGTGGTGGTGCATGCAGCTGAAAACACCTGCTTTCTGTCCTTGGTCACCTCTCCTTTGGAGAACAGCACTCTGTGTGTCACTAGCCTCTGCCAGGCCCTGCTGATGTAGGCCTTGTCAAAGTTTGAAGCATGAGAGGAGGACCACTGTCTCCAGGAGGAAGACGATGAGGATGGCTCAGAGGGCCCAGGTGTCATGGCCCCCACGTCAGCCTGAGCCGAGTGCCCGTAGTTCCTCATGATGGCGTGCGTGGTGGCAAACACCACTATACGGTAGTCTCTCCGCAGCCGATCCAGGAGCTCTGAACACTTCCTGAGGTTGGCTTCCTGCTTGGCCACGCTCTCCCCTCCCCCACTCCGGTCCACCCAATAGAAGGATGAGATGCTGTCGATGACCAATAGGCACATAGTGGGCCGGCTGCTGAAGGTATTCTCCAGGTAGTGCAGTGTGAGAAGCAGCTGGACTGAGCTGGAGCAGTTAACCACAAAGAGTCGGCCTAGGCAGGCTCGCACCCTCTCCTCAGGCTCTACCGCCGCCCCACTAACCTCTCCTTTTGCGTCCTCCCCCAGGCGCTGCTCCAGTACTGTCACCAGCCTCAGCATGTCAAAGTTGTAGTCGGTGTCCACGTACATGACTTCCACTTCCAGGCCCCCCCGGTCGGCTGGGAGGATGCAGTGGGTCACCAGATGGTACATGGTCTCAGTCTTTCCACTTCCCTCGGTGCCATGGAACTCCACTACGTCACCTGGAGAATGAATGTAAAAGAAATGTCAACTATGTGACTACTGTAATAATTTATTTATATGGCCTGATGATGCCACGTTTATACATCAGGGCAAAGTACCTTGAATAGGTCCAGCACCATCAGGAAAGATGTGCGGTTCAATGTCCCTCAATGACCGTCTCCCCTCCAACCTAGCAAACAACTGAAAGAAAATACATACTCATTTAGAAAACAACATAATATTTTCATGATCCATACGCCACTTCTGATTTTACTTTGATAACAAAGTACTTCTAGCTGCTAACTTGAAGTTCAGGTTTACCTTCGGTATTCATATCTGGCCAAAAGCAGGAAAACAGCTGATCAGAACCAGGAAGTGACTGTGAAATGTTTGTAGATCTAAGCTAACTGCGATGTGTCTCTGTGGTTACTAGATCGTTGTATGGAAGTGCGTAACTGTTAACAATGTTAGTTATCGCGTACATACTCGTTAACCTTTATGGAGTGTGTGTCGAAAGGGTTAGAAAAGCACGAAAGAGTTATAAAAGAGCACGTACAAAGAAAGGGTTGGTTAGCTAAGCACATGGGGATATACTTGATGGAAGGGTGCACATCGCCATATACATCATGTTACCACGTTACTTTATTAAAAACCTTTCGTTAGATACTTATTACACTTATATGGTAACGTTAATTTGCAACATACTTGTGCACCGTTCTCTGTCATTTTGGCAGTAGTTGTCATCCCTTGTATCTGTCAGGAAAAAAGAACGCGCTTTTTCAAATCGACTTCCTGCTTTTGGTATTTTACCGTAATACCTGACACAGACGAGCTATATGCATTGTTGCCGAATCTTTGGTACACATAATGAAAAGTAGTTAAGCATAATTTCTATTAATCCTAACTTTATCAATAATAAAGTATATTAACTCGTGTGACATAATATTATTTTCCTGCTTTTCATTGGGCGCGTGAGTAATGGTTACAGCATAACAAGGTTGCCAAAACTTCGCGTCCAGAGAGGAAACAGTGGAGTTCAGATGCCACCTTGCGTTGTTTATATTGAAATACATTGGTGGTATTCTGGCAGCGTTTTACAGGCAGCACAATTCTGATATTTTTTTCCACATCAGATATTTTTAAGAGCTGATCTGATTGGCCAAAATATCAATTAGTGAAACAAATATCAGAATCGGGCTGCCTGTCTAAAACCATCCTTCATTTAGGCTACCGAGTGGCGCAGCCGTTTAAAGCACTTCATCTCAGTGCTAGTGTAACCGATGTGAAATGGCTAGCTAGTTAGCGGAGTGCGCACTAATAGCGTTTCAATCGGTGACGTCACTCGCTCTGAGACCTTGAACTAGTTGTTCCCCTCTGCAAGGGTTGCGGCTTTTGTGGCGCGATGGGTAACGATGCTTGTCGGTGCGTGTCAGTTGTCTATGTGTGCACTAATAGCGTTACCTGTTCGAGCCCACGTAGGTGCGAGGAGAGGGACGGAAGCACTAGAGACATCTAGAGACTAGAGACATCAGACCTTGTTCCGATCCCGGGTTATCGGGAGTCCCATATGGTGGCGCACAATTGGCCAGGTGTTGTCCGGGACAGGCGAGGGTTTGGCCGGGGTTAGGCCATCATTGTAAAATAAGAATTTATTCTTAACTGACTTGCTAGTTAAATAAAGGTTAAATAACAAAAATGTGGTTGTTATAATAAAGTCGTTTTTTTCTTTAACAGCTGATTCAGCAACCATTCTACATGACAGAGCAGAGTATGAGAAACTGATTCACGGTCAGGTGTGCGAGTTCCCAATACTACGCTCGAGTGGGGAACGGAGCCAGCTCGTTTACATTTTTTCCCATCTTCCCTTTGACTCTTCCCTTCCCTTTGACTATGGAAATACGCTCGCTGTCAAACTATTGATATAAACTATTGATATAAATAACGTTAGAGGGAAATAAGCGAGCACGGTGCAGAGCAATCAGCCTTCTATCCAACCTTCAATAATACACTGTATTTAAACGAACTTTTTGATACAGTTGTTGCAAATAATCTATGGTGTTTTGGGGACATTCTTTCGTCATCATGAGCATGGCAGTCCACCCACCACCTTGCGTGATAGATTGTGGGATTGGGTGAGTTTGTTTGCTTGAAAAAGCTGAGCTTGCATTCTAGGTATGTGATCTGCCTCGAAAATTACAGTTACTAAGGTTATGTTGCCAGGTCGCAGTTGTAAATGAGAACTTGTTCTCAACTGACCTACCTGGTTAATTAAAGGTGAAATAAATAAAACATGTTATGCCACCAATCACACAACCTTTTGCCACCCGACTCTGTTCCACTCTGCAAGTGGAAAGCACCTTCTCAGTTAATGGTAACATGATAATAAGATTAATAATATATTATTACAATATATTATTAAAAAAACAGAGTTTAGGTTAGGTATGCTTTTAATGTAAATACAGTGCCAGTAGCTAACTGTAGTATTCTCCTCTATTGAGATAGTAATACTGTAGGACAGAATAGTCTAAACTAGTTTTGAAAAAGTTAAGCTGAAGTTTGTTATTATTGGTTCATGCAGGACACATGACTAAGGAGTAAATAGGTCAAATGGCCTGTCACCTGGAGGGGGGAAAACCCCATCAGAGATGGGTCATAGTGGTATGATTTTGCTGTGGCTTTGCTACATGGGTTGTTCAAATTCTCTTTTGATGGGAAAATACATAACTTTTTTACATTTTATAGCAAGGCTACAAATCATTTAAAATGGATCAACATTAAATCGTATCCAGGCTTGTTGCAAAAACATTACATCTATTAGTGGTATGAGCCTGCAGTAAATTACAGCATAGAATCAAACAAATTAAGATTTTTGCAGACCTTCAGCTTTCTGAATCTGAAGGCTAGGCCTGTACACTCACAGGTGTGATTAACTTGATGAATAACTCAGCCAGTGGGCAGTACATTAGTTAAGGACTCTATTAATTAAACCACTGCATGTTTTGAGTAACAATATCAATTTTAGACGAGATTACTTTTTCCTCCATGATGAATTAGCATGGTTAAACAGGAAGTTATACTTAATCAGAAAGGCTGGGATCGAGACACAACCTGGTGTTGTGAATTTATAATAGGGAACTAATTCCAAAATGTTTCGGTTGTTTCTGAAATGTTAATTGCAAATTGATTAGGATAGAAAATATTGCCAAATGCATTCTGCTTTGTCCGTGGTACAGACAATAAATACAGTGCCTTCAGAAAGCATTCATACCCCTTGACTTTTTCACATTTTGTTGCCTGAATTTAAAATGGATTAAATTAAGATTTTGTGTCACTGGCCTACAATACCCCATAAAGTCAAGGGGGAATTATGTCTTTAGAACTGTTTTTGCATGTACTCACTGTGTGCAATAATAGTGTTTAAAACTTTTTAGGGATAGGGGTTCAGCATTTTCACTTTGGATGAATAGCGTGCCCAGAATGAACTGCCTCCTACTCTGTCCCAGATACTATTGGATAAAAAACACTCTGAAGTTTCTAAAACTGTTTGAATGATGTCTGTGAGTAAAACATAACTCATATGGCAGGCTAAAACCTGAGAAAAAATCCAAACAGGAAGTGGGAATTCTGAGGCTGGTCGATTTTCAACTCATCGCCTATTGAAATTCCAGTAGGATATCAAATCAAATTTATTTATATAGCCTTTCGTACATCAGTTGATATCTCAAAGTGCTGTACAGAAACCTAGCCTAAAACCCCTAACAGCAAGCAATGCAGGTGTAGAAGCACGGTGGCTAGGAAAAACTCCCTAGAAAGGCTAGAAAAGCCGATGATACCCCCGGACAGGGCCAAACAGGAAGGATATAACCCCACCCACTTTGCCAAAGCACAGCCCCCACACCACTAGAGGGATACCTTCAACCACCAACTTACCATCCTGAGACAAGGCAGAGTATAGCCCACAAAGATTTCCGCCACGGCACAACCCAAGGGGGGGGCGCCAACCCAGACAGCAAGATCATGTCAGTGACTCAACCCACTCAAGTGACGCACCCCTCCTAGGGACGGCATGAAAGAGCACCAGTAAGCCAGTGACTCAGCCCCTGTAATAGTGTTAGAGGCAGAGAATCCCAGTGGAGAGAGGGGAACCGGCCAGGCAGAGACAGCAGTGTGCAGAACGAACTTCCAGAACCAGGACGAGAACTGAGGACCCCGGTCAGAGACCATGTCCACTGGCAGTCCATGGATCTAGAAGACGTGCCACACCATGAGCTGGGCCGTCGCTTTGGCAGAGGGTAGCTTGGGGAGAGGAATGAAGTGGGCGGCTTTGGAAAACCGATCCACTACGGTCAGGATGGCAGTGTTGCCATCAGACGGGTGGAGACCCGTGACAGAGTCCAGGGATATGTGAGACCAGGGACGGTGAGGGACAGGCAGAGGTTGAAGGAGACCAGTTGGGGCTTGCAGAGGAGTCTTGTCCTGTGCACAGATTGTGCATGCAGCGATGAACACGAAGACGTCAAAAACCATGGTAGGCCACTAGAAGCGTTGTCACACAAAGGCCAGGGTCCGATGGGAGCCCCGGTGGCAGGCAAGCCTGGAGGAGTGGGCCCACTCCAGGACCGAGGAGCGGACCGCGTTAGGAACGAACATCCGTTTATCTGCCCCACCCCCCCGGGGTTCAGCTGGGAATGCTGCACCTCACGAACATGCTTCCCTATTCCCCAGCTGAGTGCCGTCGCCAGGCACGAGGTGGGAAGGATGGTCTCAGGTTCCAGGGTTGTAGCCGTAGGGCTATAGAGGCGTGACAGCGCATCTGGCTTGACATTCTTGGATCCTGGCCGGTATGGGAGGGAGAAGTTGAAATGGGTGAACAGCAGGGCCCACCTAGCTTGCCTGGAATTGACGCGCTTGGCTGTGTGGAGATATTCCAAGTTCTTGTGGTCGGTCCACATAATGAATGGATGTTCCGCCCCCTCCAGCCAGTGCCTCCATTCCTCCAATGCCATCTTCACCGTGAGCAGCTCACAATTCCCCACATCGTAGTTCCTCTCTGTGGCGTTGAGGCGGTGGGAGAAGGCGGCGCAGGGATGTAACTTGAGGTCCAGGGCAGAACACTGAGACAGGACAACCCCACTCTGATATCCGAAGCATTGGCGTCCACCACGAACTGGCCGGACGAGTCAGGATGAACCAAGATGGGAGCTGTGGTGAAGCGGTGTCTGAGATCCCAGAACGCCGGTCAGCAGCTGGGGACCATGTGAACGGAACCTTGGGAGAGGTGAGTGCAGACAGGGGGGGGGGGGGGGGGGGGAGAAGACGAGGATGTCATTGAGGTAGACGAAGACAAACAAGTTCAACATGTCGAGGAGAACATCATTAACCTGGAACACAGCATGGGCATTGGTAAGGCCAAATGGCATGACCAGATACTTGTAGTAACCGCTGGCCGTGTTGAAGGCAGTCTTCCACTTGTCCCCTTCCCGTATTTGCACCAGGTGGCAGGCTGTTCTGCATAGGTCCAGCTTGGAAAACACGGTGGCCCCCTGGAGCGGCTCAAAGGCAGAGGAGTTGAGTGGTAGCGGGTAGCGGTTCTTCACCATGATGTCGTTGAGACCTCAGTAGTCGAAGCACGGGCGCAGGGTTTTGTCCTTCTCCACAAAGAACCCTGCACCGGCGGGGGAGGCAGAAGGACGGATGAACCCTGCAGCTAGGGAGTCCTCAATGTAGGTCTCCATAGCCTTGGTCTCCAGACCCGACAGAGAGTACAGTCATCACCGGGGCGGAGTGGTGCCTGGGAGAAGGTCAATCCCACAGTCATATTGTCGGTGCGGCGGAACGAAGTGGCCCGGGCCTTACTGAACACCTCTTGGAGGTCCTGGTACTCCGCAGGAATGGCGGAGAGGTTTGGTGCAACTTCCGAGCCCCCAGGAAGACGTCCTGGGGCAGGCTGCACAGACTTCAGGCAATGGACGTGGCAGAACGGGCTCCAGCCCATGATGGCACCAGCAGACCAGTCAATGAGGGGATTGTGTCGTTGGAGCCAGGAGAATCCCAATACCACGGGAACCTGAGGAGACTTAATGAGCAGGAATTGAATCGTCTCGCTGTGGTTCCCTGACACACGTAAGATGATGGGGGTGGTAATGTGGGTGACCTGGCCTGTAGAGCACCTGTCCAGCGCTCTAACGTCCATGGGAATGGAGAAGGGCTGAGTGGAGATGTTCAGCTCGGAAGCTAGTGTACCATCCATAAAGCTCTCATCGACCCCAGAGTTGATGAGTACCTGGAGAGATTTTGACTGGTTCCCCCACAGCAACATGGCATGAAAAATGATGCGAGTAAGGGGAGAGGAACAGTTTTGCGTAAGGCCCACCAGAGTACTCACTCCTACCGGTGAGCCTGGTCTTTTAGTGGACAGGTGGAGGCGAAATGACCAGGCCCCCAATACAGGCAACTCTTAGTGTGAAGCCTGTATAGCCATTCAGCTGGAGATAGCCTAGCTCTGCCTAGTTGCATAGTCTTGGTAAGAGGTGAATCGCATTCTTCGGAGGAACTCGGGTAGCCTCGGATTCTCTCGGCAACAGACGTCGGGGACTTCCGGGATGTCTCAGAGGTGAGGTGGAATCGACTCTCCTTCCTTTGTTCCCGTAGTCGCCCATCGATCAGAAAGGTCAAGGCGATGAGCGAGTCGGAATCGTTCGCTAGTTCCCGGGCTGCAAGCTTGTCCTTTACTTCCTCTGATACTCCGTGCAGGGACAGCGCTTCCGACATGTCAAACAGCGTTCCAGGCACTATCAGCTACCAATGTGCTGAAATCCACCTCATCGTCTGCCGCACTGCGGGAGTCTTGCCGAAGCAACTTCCGGGCAGCCTCTCTCCCGGACAATGGAGCCTCAAAAACTCTTTACCTCCGCCATGAACTCTTCCAGACTGAAGCATATGGCCGACTGTTGTTTCCATACTGCGTAGCCCAGGCGAGAGCCCTCCCGGATATCAGCGTGATGAGGTACGATATCTTAGAAAGGTCAGAGAGGAAGGAGGAGGGCTGCAGCTCGATGATGAGGGAACACTGAGCGAGAAACTTCCCATCTCTTTCTTCCCAGACTATGCCGACAGCGTTGCTTGTGATCGTGCCGCTTTCAACGATATCAAGATTCTGCTACATGGACGCCCGACGTTCGGTATGGTGTGGCTTTTCCTGCACGACTCCGTATAACATACGTTCCAAGACCCCCATAAGGCAATGGCCTTCGTAAATCCAAACATTCTACAGTGGATGGACGAAGCAAATGGCTGAATGTTCACCTATTTGGCGATTAGGGTAATAGACGAATGTGTCTACCACTGCAGACTCAGTCTCTCTTTTGTAGATACTGTATAGCGTTGCCAGTATCAGTTGATATTGTTATTATTAGGTAATGTTAGTGCCTTAGTTCTGGTGAGATAATTCTCTTTTTGGTTTAACGTTTTATTTTATTACCATGAAGTGGCTCGTTTATATTTCTCGATGGTACCCGTATCTAGGATAGATAAAGCACAGTTCTATTATTAGGTTACGTCATTTCTTTAAACACGTTGCTGCTAACTTAGTGGTATTGCTGTAAGATGTTATATCTAAAATGTTTTATACTATCTTTTAAAACAGCCTAGTTTTGAGTTGTAAGTATTTCTTATGCGCAACTTGTTTTAAATCCTTCACTATTTCAGCAGGGCTCTCTACTCGATAGGTTTAGTGTTCCCCACTACAAGCACAATATGTGTGGATATTGTGAGCGGACCCAGTACTTTGAGGTAGCTCTAAAGCAGAAAGGTGGAATAAACGAGTCAGGAGCAGGTTTTCTTAATTGAACAATGTTCTCTTTTGAGGTATTTCTTTCATCTTAAACACTCCAACATAATCAAGGACGATTTTTCAAGGAAAAAACAAATATTTTTTCTCAAGAACAAGGAACACAAGGAGAGTATCTTTAAACTATAACATAAATCACGGGTGTGTCACCACCTTCCCAATCCGTCCATGGAGAGCTCCCTTCGAGTGGTCATACGGATCCATGGTAACCATTCCCAAGAGGTGGTGTCCCCTTCTTCTCCCTTCCAAAAGGTATGTCCTCTCCTTTGTAGAAGAAAACACTCTTTTCTTTCTTCCCCTTCTGCCGGTTCCCTCCTCTCTCTTGTAGGGGAAAGATAATTGCTCAGCTGTGGGTTTGATTTGATTTTGATTTACTTAATTGCCTTTGATCACCTTGACTCACATGCCGGGCTGGGCTACTGTCCGTGGGAGCAGCCTGCCCTCTGGTGGTCCCAGCACAATATCTTTTCATGGGGATTAGCGTTTACCTTGTTCTATTAGGTGACCAGGGTGGGTTTACTTTTTCATACCAGACTTCAGAGTATTGTTTGTTAATGTTTTCTATTTTTCTTCAACTTTTTACATTTTTAATTTGCTATTTTTGAAAAATGTTTAATGGATCAGTTGTTGTAATCTGGCATCTATCCTTTTCTCACCTGAAATACATGGCTAGGCCTAATATCATGAGGGACAGCTGCTTGCTCAGTCACTTTTACTAGCTGGAATGTTACATCTTTAAATCATCCAGTGAAACGTAAAAGGGTTCTTTATCATTTAAATCACCTTAAAGTAGATATCAGCTTTTTTCAGGAGACACATCTCTGCACTTTCAACCACTCTCGTAAAACCTCTTACAGCTACCCCCCCCCCCCCTTCTTTCAATTTCCGCCTGAAGACATACCCAAATCTAACTGCCTCTAGCTCAGGCCCAGAAGCAAGGATATGCATATTCTTGGTACCATTTGAAAGAAAACACTCTGAAGTTTGTGTAAATGTGAATTGAATGTAGGAGAATATAACACAATAGATCTGGTTTTGATAATACAATGAAAAAAACATACGTTTTTTCTTTTTAATTGTTGTATCATCATCTTTAAAATGAACAAGATAAAACAAACATTCAGATATGAATATGGGGACAATTTCAGTGAAAAACATAAGAGGGCAACAGTACTTGTGCAAAGTTTCAGAATGATAACTTCCAAAATGAGTGTGCTACATGACATTTATCATGAAGTCACCCAGGTGTCCCACACAAGTAGCCCAAATGTACCCAAGTGGCCAAATTGGTGAAGCTATACATTTTGAAACAAATAACTATATACAAAATACCAAAATGGTATTCTAACACACCCCCCAAAAAAATGGAGGGGGAAAAATTGGGGGGAAAAAATATTATAAAATATATATACACTTACAAAATAACATGGGTAACTATTTACACACTTTCAATATTTGGAAGACCCTCAGTCCTCTATCAAATCAATTTATATAGCCCTTCGTACATCAGCTAATATCTCAAAGTGCTATGAGGGGTGGCCTGCTGCTGGGTTTTTGCCCTCCTACGGCCTCCTCCACGTCTCCTGATGTACTGGCCTGTCTCCTGGTAGTGCCTCCATGCTCTGGACACTACGCTGACAGACACAGCAAACCTTCTTGCTACAGCTCGCATTGATGTGCCATCCTGGATGAGCTGCACTACCTGAGTCACTTGTGTGGGTTGTAGACTCCGTCTCATGCTACCACTAGAGTGAGAGCACCGCCAGCATTCAAAAGTGACCAAAACATCAGCCAGGAAGCATAGGAACAGGTAAGCATAGGTAACAGCTGAACATGCGTGTTACCGAAACTGCTGTGCGTAACGAGTTTTGCTCCTTCCAGTATGAATCTTCAATGGCGAATGACGGTCTTTACGCCGGAGTTTACTACATGGGTTGGTCTTCCAAAACACAAACATTACATATTGCCGTTTACCTCTGCTCATTGGCTATCTACCCAGCTAGATTTCAAGACGATCAGTGGTCATTGGGTTAAAATACAGTCAATCAACGAAACAGCGGTCATATAATTGGTGCACAATGAGGTCCTTACTTGTTGTCTTCCAATCGGTTTCTTTGGGTCAATACGTCCAGCGAAATGACCCATCAAGTTTGGTCGTGTTACAAACAAACAGTTGATTGCAAGGAAACAAAACATGACTGGATAAAGTCAGGTTTAGTCTGTGTACTTACGTCGAATGTTTTGTCGAAAATTGAATGACACGAAATTCAACGAGATAAGCGTTCACAAACTGTTTCTTGTTAGGCTATAAAAATGGATTTAACCGAACAAAAGACCATTCATTGTGTAACAATGAGCCTTGGGATTGCAAACAGAGCAAGATCTTCAAAGGTAAACTATTTATTTCATTGCAATCTGTGATTTTGTTACACCTGTGCTGGTTGAAATAGTCATTTGGTATGGGGCTCTGTGCTCAGATAATCGCATCGTATTCTTTTGCAGTTAATCCTTTTTTAAATCTGACAACGCAGTTGGATTAGCAAGATTCTAGGCTTTTGAAGCATGTGAGACACTTGTATTTTCAGGAATGTTTAATATGACTATTTGTGGCGATCACCGTATGTTGTCGAATTTAAACCCGGTACCGATATCCGTAGCGCAGAGAAGTTAAAAGGAGGGTAGATCGGTCAATCATATCGTTCCAATGTTCCTTCTAAAACTAGAGGAGCAGCCATTTTAATGAGTAAAAACATACCGTTCTCAATGTTAAGTGTAGAGGCAGACTAAGCAGGCCGTTTCATTATTGTAGTAGGAAGACTGTATAATACACCTGTTATCTTCGCTAACATTTATGCACCAAATTGGGATAACAGTTCATTCTTCACAAATTTATTTTCTTGATTACCAAATATGGACACACACCACCTAATACTAGATGGTGATATGGATTGTGTACTGTCACCCAATCTGGATCGTAGCTCTCCTAAGGTATCATCTTAATCAAAGACAGTATCCACAAATCAGATATTTCTGAAGACAAATGGCATATCTGATGTGTGGTTTTTCCACAATCCTCTCACCATTTCATAAGACCTTCTCATGAATAGACTACTTCTTCCTAGACAATACTTTTCTGCCACTTATCACAGAGTGTGATTACCAAGCTATAGTCATTACGGATAATTCTACTTCTACTATGTGACCACCGGTACTGCTGCTCATTCTGTGCACCAGTTACAGAGTTCTACGTCACCGGCCTCTAGGCGTCACTGAACTGTCTCATTACGCACACCTGGTTCCCATTCTCCACTGATTAGTAATTGTATATATGTGCCCTCTGTTCACCATTGTCTTGTTGGTTATTGTTCCCATGTCTGTTGGTCTTGAAAGAACCTGTGTTTTGTTATTTTGGCTTTTGTGGTGTGTATTGTGTAATCTTGCTCTTTTGTTTGGGTTACATTCCTGTGTTTTTGTATACGTGTTTGTTTTGGGCTTCGTCCCTGTGGCTTTCATGGCATGTTGTATTTTGGGTGGACTATTAAACCTGTCTCCAATCATTTATACAACGCGACACTAAAACGACTTATTGTAGTGAGGTGCGTACTGGCGGCAGAGAAGTCAGGCGCAGGAGAGAGAAAACTGATTTACAACGCCGTTGTTTAATATCCATAAACCACCGTCAACAGAACAATACAATAAATGGGACAAACAAAACCCGGTAAATACCAGCATACAGTGCACAAGCACTACAACAAACAATTACGGACAAGGACATGGGGGAGAACAGAGGGTTAAATACACAAAATGTAATTGAAGGAATTGGAACCAGGTGTGATGGAAGACAAGACAAAACCAATGGAAAGTGGATCAGCGATGGCTAGAAAGTCGGTGACTTCGAATGCTGCCCGAACAAGGAGAGGGACCAACTTCGGCAGAAGTCATGACACTTACACCAAATACACAGCCTAATTATCGCCCTTGACGGCTTAACTCACTACTGATATCAGAAGAAACCTTTTGCTTTTAATAATCTCAAATGTAGATATTTCTAAAGCTAAATCAAACCCCTGCTATGTCTCCTACAACAGTATGGGAATCTTATCTAAGGGGCCAAATTTTCTTGTACAGAGGAAGATTAAGGAACTGAGTGCAATATTCAACGCCTAGGGTAATTTCATTTTGGACATGGCTTATTCACTCTTCATCTGCAGATTTACTAAAACAACATTTGACACTTCAAACAGTTTGCTCTTCTTTCAACTCGACAAGCTGAACATCTAATTAGTACATTTCAATACGAAGGGTACTATGGTGTTGAATGCTGAACTGTAGTCAATGAACAGCATTCTTACATAGGCAATTGCATCGTCCGTGGACCTATTGGGCCGGTATGCAAATTGCAGTGGATCTAGGGTGATGGGAAAGGTGGAGGTGATATGATCCTTGACTAGTCTCTCAAAGCACTTCATGATGACAGAAGTGAGTGCTATGGGGTGATTGTCATTTAGTAAAGTTACCTTTGCCTTCTTGGGTACAGGAACAATGGTGGCCATCTTGAAGCATGTGGGGACAGCAGACTGGGATAGGGATTGATTTGAATATATCCGTAAACACACCAGCCAGCTGGTTTGTGCATGCTCTGAGGACGGACTAGGGATGCCGTCTGGGCCGGCAGCCTTGCGAGGATTAACACGTTTAAATGTCTTACATCGGCCATGGAGAAGGAGAGCCCACAGTGCTTGGTAGCGGGCTGCATCGGTGGCACTATATTATCCTCAAAGTGGCCAAAGAAGGTGTTTAGTTATTCTGGAAGCAAGACATTGTTGTCTGTGACGTGGCTGGTCCAAGATTGTCTGTAGACCCTGCCACATACGTCTCGTGTCTGAGCCGTTGAATTGCGACTCCACTTTGTCCCTATACTGACATTTCTCTTGTTTGATTGCATTGGAGGGAATAACAACACTGTATTTGGTGATATTCCCGGTCACCTTTCCATGGTAAATGTGGTGGTTCGCGCTTTCAGTTTTGCACGAATGCTGCCCTCAATCCACAGTTTCTGGTTCGGGTAGGTTTTAATGGTCACATTGGGTACAACATCTCCTATGCACTTCCTTATAAATTCACTCACTGAGTGAATTTAACCGGGTAAACATCAGGGCCCATCTCCTTGCCTGGAGTTGAGGTGCTTGGCAGTGCGGAGATACTCCAGGTTTTTGTGGTCGGTCCACACAATGAACGGATGTTCCGCCCCTTCTAGCCAGTGCCTCCATTCCTCTATTCGCTCTCGTCGGCCCCAGAGTCAATGAGGACGCGGAGAGATTTGGACTGGTTTCCCCACAGCAGAATGACATGAAAAGGGGTGCAAGTAAGGGAAGCAGGAAAGTTCTCCATATGACCCACCAGAGTACTTGCTCCTACCGGTGAGCCTGGTCATTTACCGGGCAAGAGGACACAAAATGATCAAAAGTCCTGCTACAGACAGCTCCATGTGTTGATCCTGTGTTGCCGTTCCGCTTGTTGAATGTTACCGTAATTGCTGGACTATTAAGCGCACCTGAATATAAGCCGCACCCACTGAATTTAATTGTTTTTATTTATTTTGTACATAAATAAGCCGCACGTGTCTATAAGCCGCAGGTGCCTACCGGTACATTGAAACAAATGAACTTTACACAGCCTTTAAACGAAACACGGCTTGTAACAAAAATAAATAGCCTTTAAACGAAACACGGCTTGTAACAAAAATAAATAGGCTTTAACGAAACAGGCTTGTAACATTTTTTTTTTTTTAAATAGCAGTAAACAATAGCCTACCAAGAAAGTCCTTGGTCACTATCTTCCTCCTGTGCACTGAAACCACTGAAGTCATCTCCTTTGGTGTCGGAGTTGAATAGCCTCAGAATTGCTTCATCCGATGTTGGATCGTTTTCATTGCGCTCTCCTCACTTTCAACCGGAGGCAAACTCATCCAAGCCTCATTTTCTAGTTTGGGCCATCTGCTTTTCTTTCCTCTGAAAACTTTTGTTGTCTTTTTGCACTAAGTCAGTTTCTCACGCTGCTGTTTCCAACGTCTTATCATCGACCCATTAAGGCTCCCGTGCAGCAGCACTATTTCCTTTTCCAACAGCCAGAACGATCGCCTTCAAATTGAAAGCCGCATCATATGCATTTCTCCGTGTCTTTGCCATGATGAGGGTGACAAAATGACTACCGTAATCAGAATGATGGAAAGTTTGAGCGCGCTCGATTTACGTCACATTATGTGACGGTGCTCAGTTTTTTGGCCATGAATTTGTGAAAGCGGGAAAAATCCATAAATTAGCCGTGTCATTGTATAAAGCGCAAGGTTCATAGCGTGGGAAAAAAGTAGCGGCTTATAGTCCGGAAATTACGGTATATCCTTTTAAGCTTTGAAAAGAGACTTTTACACCCAGACTTGGACCACACACCCACTCCACTGAATAGCAGGCTAGTGATTGCTTTGCAATGCTTGCAGTTAGTCACTGATTCCTTCCAAAGCAGTCATTGTTGAATTTGCATTTTCCAACTTCTTGTGTAATGTTTTTGTCCAATGGCCGATGAGCACCGATACATTTTGTCTATAATTTCTCTCTTCATTATTTCTCTTGAAATGACAAGGATTGAAAAGGATTTGCCAGTAGATTGTCTACTTGATTCATGATGATGACTGCTAGCTTGCTAGCTAAGATTTTGAAAGTATGATGTTGACATGATCAGTCTACGGTAGATATAATATAACGTGATTTGACGTCATTTTATCTGTGGCCAAAGACCTTGAGCCTTCTTGGATGTACACTTCTAATGTAACTCTATGGCAGCACCCAAGGGGCTTGAATTTCCGAGCTCTACCCGTAGATTTTGCGGTGACGTAGTGTCCCATGAGTGACAGAACACTGAGCCAATCACGGCGCAACTAGAAAACATTACCAACCCCTACGCTCCGCATTTTCCGCTGGCTTCCCCTCCATCACAGAAAGCACTGAGCTAGGCTGAAACACCTGTATTTTGGAGCTGCCTTACTCAAGAAAGCAAAAGAGACCAAGTTTGTATATATAAAAAAAATATATTTTTTCCATTGTTTGCATACTGATATGCCAAAATAACATGCAAAACAGGCAAAAAAAATGTTTTTATGACGGGTCTTCACTGAAGGGGACGATTTATAACCATCCCTTCCCTGATAGAAACAGCCCTGTACCATGGGTTTGTTTACCCAAGTGTTGTATACTGCTACATCAGTCCAGACATTGTGAAGGAATTCACCAAACATGACAAGGACCCTGGGAAATGGACAAAGTGGTACAAAGGCATAAATGCCATCAGTAAATCTGAATCCAACATAGAAAGCGTTCCTATCCAACGTCTTTGTCCAGAAATATTATTTCATCCAGATGTATTTATTGATATTCTGATTTCTGAATATTGGCTTGCATTTATTTTACACTACACTATAAGTATCTAGTGAGAACTATCATGACAACAGTTATCAACTAATGTTGTTACCCAATAAGGATCCAATTTTTATAAATCGCTAATTTGAAATAAGTATCTTCGAAGAAGCACCAATTGTCATCATGTTAGTTATCAGCAATAAACAGAAATCATTGTTATGCAGAATGAAAATGTTGGATTATTCTCATTTAAACATTCACTTTTAATACCCACTAAATCTGCTCCTGTGTTTTACAGTTGCCAACCCAGATTTCATGCAGCCCATCTCAGATATAGTCGATGAGGTTATAATGAACTGTCCAATAGATGTCAGAAGACCTCCATGTAATGTATGATTTCAACACAGGGCATTCGACAGAGTGGTGTAATAGGGAAATGCATATCTTTCAAGTTTAACCATTCAAGTAGGAATATATATATTTTTTTATATGTCAGACTTGCTCTACAATACATTTAGTACAATAATTTATTGAGTGTCGTGTTGAATTTAAGTGTGGATTGAGAATAGTTTTTCATATTTTGTCCACCGGGCGTCAGTGTGTACCTTGTTGACTTACTGGCAGATGCATGTTGGCCTTGGGTGGAAGTAAGGAAGGCTCCCAGACTTGAACACGCAAGCTGACTTAGTCAATGGCCATTTCAGTTCACTTTCTACTCTTCATGATAGCTTAATCTCTTGGCAGTTAGCTTGGATAATACCAACACAACATAAAACTCTTCTAATACAGAATGAGTTAAAATTATCTTGCTCTCATGTATTGTACATTTTTATGATCCCATGCCACTCATTTGCATATCAAATTAAAATATAATTTACAAGAGGAAGACCTGTGTTATAATACTAGAACAGTCACTGCATCTCTGCAAGGCAACAAAATAAACAAATATAAAAATCAACAGAAATAGGGATTATATTGTATGATCAAAGCTGGTAAACAAACCATTATGCAAAAACGAACAATAGAAAATAAACATTTACAAAAAAACACTGAAACATTGAGACAAGTTAATGAACTTGTAAGAGCCCAGTGAGCTAACTGCCTGAATGAAAATCCTGATAATCTTCTGGACAATTTAATACATTTAACAATTCATTGACCATCCTAGCTAACAAGCAGCAGAGTCATAACATCTGAGGTGGACTATAAGCCCAAATTGAAAGGAGGTCATCTGCAGTGAAACGTTCTGCTGCTGGGCTTTCATCTCCTCTGACACTGCTAGTTAATGGATTCAGAAAGGAAAGAGGGATGAAGGAAGGAGAAGGATGAAAAATAAAGGGAGAGAGGAACTTTTTATTATTCCAACCCATCCCAATCTAAACAACAGCATACATTTCCTCCCAAAGCCTCCAAAGTTCGTTAACAAAGGATTTAACCTCTTGACCTGTAACGACGAAGGATCGCTGGTTGATCCCATATTATCGCTGGGCGTTAATATTTAATTTGGGTCAAGTGAGCGGGTCCGGGTATCCCTGAGCCTTGTCATCTCTCTCTCTCTCGGTCTCGTCTCTGTCTCTCTCTGTCTCTGTCTATATAATCTCTGTCTACTGTAGTAATGTCTGTATAGAACCACTGTCTAATGTAGTAATGTCTGTATAGAACCCCTGTCTACTGTAGTAACATTGCTCGTCCATGCATAACATTGATCTAAAAGTTACTCTAGAAATAGTACTGGTGGGAGATCTGGAGAGATCGGGTCAGTCAATTACTAATATACTAATACTCTTAGTAAAATTTTTTATCTTCAACTCGCAGTCTGTGGATTATATTCGATTAGATAGATTGAAATTGTATGTTAAACATCACAGCATAGTTGAAAGATATATGGTGTGTAGAAAACTGAAGAGGGTGGCCAGCAGAGATAGGTGGGATGGGCTAAGGGAAGCTGAGGGTTGTGGAACTGGAGACAAGTGGGAGTGGAGTTACTGGGCAGGGGATAGAATGGCGGTTAAAGATAAAAGTATAAAAAACAAAGTTAAAACATAACAAAAAGTTGTTTGAATGACACCGAGGGACAGTTTTTTTTTTTTTTTTTACAGCTAATGCCGGTTTGACTGAGGATGATGCTGTGCAGGTGTTTGTACACATGCATATACACACAAAGTCATTAAAATAAAATACACGGACACACACACACACATGTAAATAGAGCCATACATGCACTGAAACATATACAGTTGGCCTCGCTGTTATGATTTTTGTTGTACTTGATGTCTTTTGTTTTTTGCATTGTTATTTTCTGTTTCCTTTTGTATTTCTCTTTTTTTCTCTTTTGTTCATTTTCTTGGTCTCGGTGGGGGGGAGGAATGGAATAATTATTTTATTTGTATCTTATTTTCTCGGTGGGGGGGGGGACTGTGGGAGGGGGGTTTCGTAGCTTGGGCCGGTGGCTGATGGATCGCTGGTTCGGGTCCCCATTTGCTCGTCTATGTTTTCATATTCTTAATTCCATTCCTTTACTTGTAACGGTTCTCGTCTGGTGAAGGAGAAGAGGACCAAAATGCAGCGTGGTAAGTGTTCGTCATAATTTAATTGAAACTGAACACTACACAAAAATAACAACGAGGAGAAAACGAAACAGTTCTGCAAGGTGAACAGACACTAAAACAGAAAATAAACACCCACAACCAAAATGGGGAAAACAGGCTACCTAAGTATGATTCTCAATCAGAGACAAACGATCGACAGCTGCTTCTGATTGAGAACCATTCCAGGCCAAACACAGAAATATAACCACATAGAAAAAAGAACATAGACTACCCACCCCAACTCACGCCCTGACCAACCTAACACGTGACATTACTAGATTTGTGTGTATTGGGTATATGTTGTGTAATTGTTAGACATTACTTGTTAGATATTACTGCACTGTTGGAGCTAGAAGCATTTCGCTACACCCACAATAACACGTGTTAAACACTTATATGTGACCAATAAAATTGGATTTGATTTGATTTTATAGAATCTCTGTCTACTGTAGTAATGTCTATATAGAACCACTGTCTAATGTAATAGTAGACAGTGGTTCTATACAGACATTACTACAGTAGACAGTGGTTCAATACAGACATTATTACAGTAGACAGTGGTTCTATGTAGACATTGTGGTAATGTCTGCATAGAACCACTGTCCACTGTAGAAATGACTGTATAGAACCACTGTCTATTGTAGAAATGTCTGAATAGAACCACTGTCTACTGTAGAAATGTCTGTATAGAACCACTGTCTACTAAGCCTAATGATGCTATGTCTGGTCTTATCCAACCTGATCTGCTTTGAAGTGCTGAGATAAATTCTCTTGTTGTTGTTTTACATTTTTCAATCACAGCCTGAGATTGTCCAGGTTTGTCACTCAAAAAAGGACTATGAGGAGTATCTGCTGCCATAACCCATTGTTTGGTACCATGTCTAATGTTGGAACTCCCACCTACCTACAGAACTTGTTGTTCACCCCGGCCTGGATTCAGTCCTTGCATCATGATTGTTGTCCTTACTTTTCCACCGTAGCACTCTAACCTACCACACGAGAACCCCTTCGACGTTGACGCACAATGAAATGTGTCAACTACAGTATATTGTACAATCAAGGCGTATTTCCACTTAGGACGTACCCCAGTGTTTTACCCAAAAGGCTCAGGCTTTTGTGTTTTGAGTTCCACCTCCACAGCCTGGCCCCGCTGGACCTGCTCTTACTTGGAGCCAAGGCCCTGGCCACTGGTACTTTTCAGGAGGCATTTATATAACAATGGCTAAATGTGAACATGGGTTAACACCATACCACGGTTAACACCTTCGCACAAAGAACTGTCTTGATGATGCAAAGGTTGTTAATTCTTCTCTTCACAAGTCCTTAGCGTCAGCCCTAGCGATTTGGAAACAGAGTTCGCCAAAAATAACACTAGAGCAGACATTAAATCACTGGTGACACACTGGGGCTGTATTGGAAAAAAACCATTAGTTTACAGTAGGCTACTTAAAAGTAATGTAAAGGACAAAAGTCATTGAATTAGACAGACCTCCTATAGCACAAAAACAGTGACTGGTAAATATTCTCATTGCAGTATCATTGCAGACTATTTAATAGAGTTAAAGAAAGAAACAATATAAACTGGAACACTTTGGTTGAAGCCATAAACTGAAGACTGTTTTCTTGTATCGACTTTGTTTGTTTTACACTCTTAAGACTACCTTTAGATCCCAGGCTGCATGAATCATGTGGGAAGGCAACCAATGCTACTTCTGGAGCAGCTCAAGTTTGTCCAATATCCATAGAATGTCATGCTTTGAAATTGTATATAGAATATATAAATACTTCAGAATGAGTTTATATTTGTATTAAGTATAGTTGATCAGAATATGTGGGTAATAAACAGATGTAGACCATGTGCTGTACTTCATTGACTTGAAATAGTGTATATTCATATGAAATCACACTGTATTTGTCACACGCGCCGACTTCAACAGGTGTAGTAGACCTTACCTAAATGTGAAAGAAGAGATTTAGTTTTATTAGGTCTAAAATTATTGATCCAATTATTTTTGTCCGCCACATAGGATGGATTAACCTTAAATTATCTAAAAGATATAATAATATTTAAGTATTTATTCATGTATTATTGGGTATTAGACTTTGGATGTTATATCCTTAAGGACATGTGCTCGCTAAAAATACAACTAAAAACTGCTGTATGAGGCTAATGTGAATAAAGGTACTTGGCACCTTCATGGCTTTTTGTTTCTGGTTGATAGTTAATGCGAGGCTTTGCAAGACAGACATGCAGTAAATTACTGTTTTTAGTACCGGGAAACAATTATTAGTGACCTAATTAATTTGTTTATTATAGCCATTTCAAGAAAGTATATTCTGTACGCTTTGTAGTCGTACAAATTCAGCCAAATTGCAAAATTATTAGAGTTGTCACGACTTCTGCCGAAGTTGGTCCCTGTCCTTGCTCGGGCGGCATTCGCCGGTCGACGTCACCGACCTTCTAGCCATCGCTGATCCACTTTTCATTTTCCATTGGTTTTGTCTTGTCTTCCATCACACCTGGTTCCAATTCCATCAATTACATGTTGTGTATTTAACCCTCTGTTTCCCCCCCATGTCTGTAACTGTTTCTTGTAGTGCTTGTGCACGGTATGCTGGTATTTACCGGGTTTTGTTTGACCCATTTATTGTATTGTTCTGTTGACGGTGGTTTATGGATATTAAACGACACCGTTGTAAATCAGTTTTCGCTCTCCTGCACCTGACTTCTCTGTCGCCAGTACGCACCTCACTACAGGAGTGCAGTTTCCGTCCTGGGGTTTTTCAGTCACTGTGTCCAATGTCTATGGCCAATGGATTGTATGGTGTAAAAATACTACTGATTTTCTTATTTGTTTCATGTGATATTAATAGCATAAGTATTCTTTCTGATATTAGCCCATGTCATGGTACCCTATTCTTCCTGATCAGAGTTCTATCCGGTAACGCTCAACATTAGAAACATTAAGAGGCTGTCTTGCAAACTTGGACAACAAGTTTCTCCAGGGCCTCAACACACCATAAAGATGTCCTCTTGTTCTTAATGATCTCTCGGATTGCTTTACACTGGAACTAGGAGCTGTCTGGGTGAATTTGGCACAACCCTCCCAGGACACACAGTAGCTTTGATCCAGAGACAATCTGTGGGCGTCACCTGTCAATTGTTCTCTCAGCAGTTTACCTGAGGAATAACCTTGGCGGCCCATTGACCTTCTTCTTGCACTGTATTATGTGTATTATGGTATGCCTAGGATCAAACAAGGGCAACATTTTATGCACCTTTTAAGACTCTGAAATGTTCCACATGGAAACCTGTTGTAGATAGATGAGCTCTTGGAAAGTATCAGAATCAAGGCACTATTACTTTGGGGCAGGGTCCTCAAACCAGATTCCAGATTCACTACAGCTCACTGTTGAATTAGGTACAAGGTTTGGGAAATGCCCTTTTAAAACATCATCCAACATCTTTACGGAGAACGGTTCTATTAAGAATGCTTTAAAGAACCATGCAGGGGTATTTTGTCTTGTCAGCTATATTATATTGATATAATTCCATTTATAATTGGTTCGTAATTGTGTTAATTGACAAATGTTGAATCAGGTTTGCTAGCGCCCTAAGGAGAGAATTGAGAACTAGTTGACACAGGGACATATGTCAGTCTTTCAGAAGACACTGTCACTGGCAATAGTCATATTTGAAATGTAATGGCATAACAGAACAGATTAGATAAACTGGAATGTATGATACTTTCACTCACGGGTACACAAAACATGACTTTGCGCAAACCACGGCACCCAAATATTTGAATGAGCCACCGCCCCTACATTTTAAATATCATTAAAAGAGGAAATATCCCTTTTCTGAACTACAAAGACCCATTCAAGGGCTCTAAGGTTTCTTTTAGTCATTATGGGACCACATAGGACCATCACCCTTCCCAAAGAACCCTTGAGGAAGTGTGAAGAGAAGATGCATGCATGCTACCGCAACTCATAAAGCGTGTCTTTAAAATTGCCCTGTGGGACACTAATACGCAGTTGTGGTTCCTGAGTTAAACAATTGACATAATGCATTGCACTAATCTCCCACAAGACTCTCACAGATCAAACACTATATCTTTCAAAGTGATCATCTAGTATTTGAGCAGGCTTTTGACAAAGGAGTTCCACCGTTAGTGTGGTATGTACCCTGAAAAATAGGAATCGCTATCCGTGATGACATCTTTCCTTGGCAGTTCATTGTATAAAAAAAGTCTATCCGAAATGACATGGTGGATGGAAGTTGCAGAGGGAAGCCGGGTGCTGATGCCAGACAAGAGGGATGTAGCCCTGGCCAGTGAACAATGTGTCAAACCGAACTGTCATTTGTTTATGCTGTGAAACCAGTGGACAGAAAAATGTGGGGCTTTGTCAAATAACATGGTGAGTTCCAATGAGTTACTCAACATTGGGCATGGCTATTACAGTATAACTGTTAAAAGTGCCCGTAAGCTCTTGATACCTGACTAAATAACAGCCATTTTGATTCAGATGAACATTTACTTAGCTGCTCCTGACATACCTTGGAGAAATGTTAAGTATACAGATGTAGGATCTCAATTTGAGCCAGGAAACAGCAGGAAACTAGTTCTGAAGTAATAGTACAATTTGAATTACTTCAGAAGCCTTTTTAAACCTCTAATACACTACAAAGTTACTAAGTTTAAAATTTTTTGCATTGCAGGAATGTTCTCCTGCAACAGGGCGATCAAATTGAGATCCTACATCTGTAGCAGTCTACTGTTGCTGACCAGGCTGTACAGAGACATACCATTATTCTATGCCTTACAATAAGACACCATAACAAGCTTCCAATAGGTAATAAAGTATTATTCCTGTGATACTTTAAGTAAAGTGTCCCCAAAGTTTTTCCATTATTTTGTTTCCCCTTCCTTCACTGCTTAACTTTGTCCTCCTTTATCAGGCCTGGCTATTATCTCTCTCCTCCTATTAGAGGTGTGGAATCTGGATGCTCCAGTCCAGCGGGACTCATTACAGAAGGGAAAGTCTGGGTGGATGTCACCCTTGGTTTGGAGCTCATATCTAATTAGAATTAGTACATAATCAGACCCTATCAACATACTGTTACCCTGCACACAGGGGGGAAATGGAGGCCAATGAATTCCCATACAGTCAAACACTGGCCTAAACAGTATCTGGAAACATTTCCTTGTTTGAATCATTTATTACATTTTGTTAATATTTTCTTTACTTGTTTATTGGGAAATTTTTAAAGGCAAAATAACTAGTAATTCTCAACAAAAATAGTGCCTGCCTGCCTGCCTGCCTGCCTGCCTGTCTGTCTGTCTGTCTGTCTGTCTGTCTGTCTGTCTGTCTGTCTGTCTGTCTGTCTGTCTGTCTGTCTGTCTGTCTGTCTGTCTATTTCTGTGTGTGTGTGTGTGTGTGCGTGCGTGCGTGTTTGCACACTCTTGCTTGTGTTGGTGCGTGCATGCATGTGTGTGCTTCCATGTACTGTCTGTCTGTGTGTGTGTGTGTGTGTTCAGTGTGCGTAGCGATTAGTCTGTCATATCTTCTCTCCTCCCACACCAATAAATCTGGTTATTATATTGTGCACAAATTACCTCACATCAGCAGAAATGCTGTTGGTAGCAGAGCAATTTCATGACCTGCACGGTCCGCAGGGAATCATTAAATCAGTGGGACAAATATTTAAATCAAATGTTTGTTGAGAAGGAAAGGAGTATCTGCGAAATGGCCAAACTCAGCTGAATGTTCATTGTTTTAATACAGATATATTGTGGGACAGCTGTCCCCAAAAGCTCATGGATATCTTTACATGAATGTCTATATGGGTATATACTGTACGTGCAAGGCGCAGGCTGTCGCAAGATTATTATTTGCATAATATGTCATGATGCATGACAGAGTGACACATTCAGATAAGACGTGATGTGTCACAGCAGTAATATAACGTGTTAGCTAATGATTTGAATTTAAGTATATGAAGATTCATATGTAAAATTAACCAAGACATAATATGAACCAAAACAGACGACGTGTTTGTGTAGCCTATTCCCCACAACACTGATTAGCAGACAAACTCACTTTATCTGCATTTCAAATACAATGGGGGAAACCGTGGTCGTGTGTTGCTCATCAGACGTTTTTGCTAAGATTCTGAAAGGGTCTGTGTAACAAATGCATTCCTTATTTGCAGGTTCTTGTTAAGTACATGTAAGGAAAATTTGTTTTGATCAAAGAAGTTTCAATCAATGCTGTGAATGCAAAATGGACAAAATCCAGCTGTCCTCCAGCGACACCATGGTGCTACCCTACAGAGTTACATGTGAATATATCTAGTAGAGTTGAATTTAAAAAGGATCAATATATACATATATTTTTTAATTCAGTGAGGAGGATGGTCCTCCCCTTCCTCCTCTGAGGAGCCTCCATTGCTGTAATTGAAGTGATCGATTTAGGCTTTCAGTCAGTGGGACAAATATTTAGGCTCTCAGCCACAAGCTCCCCTCACATAATCGTAATCACATAAAGAGCCAATCCGCGGTTGAAACAATAACAAGCGGACACACCGCCTCTGTTTTGGTAAAGAGCTGAGGGATGGGGCAGGAGAAATGTAACAATTCTCAAATTCATAGACCGAGCTATGGATGCAAGGACTGACCATCCATGATATCAACAATTATAATTTGAACCATATTTTGAAGTTACACCGTGTTTGTTTACATTTACATTGTTTACAAACATTGGGGTAAAACAATTTAAAGTAATACTGATAAAAATGAGGCAAAGCAATTCACTTTTTGTTATGTTTGGGGCAAATCAACACAACACCGTAGAGTGGAAGGTAGTCTAGTGGTTAGAGCGTTGGGACGTAATCATAAAGGTTGCTTGTTCAAATCCCTGAGCCAGCAATGTAGAAAAATCTGCCCTTGCATAAGGCAATTAACCCCCACAACTGCTCCCTGGGTGCTGATGATGTGGACATTGATTAAGTTGTTTGGTTAAATGCAGAAGACACATTTCGATGGAATGCATTCAGTTGTGCAACTGACCAGTTATTCCCATTAATGAGTAACACTTTCCATATTTTCAAGAATAAATTGAATGGAAAAATCCTAGAGGAAAACCTGGTTCAGTCTGCTTTCAGCAGGACAATAACCTAAAACACAAGGCCAAGAAGACAGTGAATGTTCCTGAGTGGCTGAGTTACAGTTTAACTTAAATCAAATTTTTATTTATTTATTGGCAATACCTGAAAATGGTTGTCTAACAATGATCAACAACCAAATGGACAGAGATTGAACATTTTTGAAAAGAATAATGGGCATAATTACCCAGAAAGACTCTGCTTCTACAAAGTATTGACTCAGGGGTGTGAATGCTTATGCAAATCAGATACTTCTGTATTTAAATTTGAATACATTTGCAAACATGTCTTAAAACCTGTTGGGGATGGGGGCGCTGTTTAGACTATTTATGCTAATTTGGCTAATTTTTGAAACGGCTTCCCACAAAATCCTTGATCGTACAATATGCATATTATTATTATTATTGGATAGAAAACAGTCTATAGTTTCTATAGGAGTTGAAATTTTGTCTCTAAGTGGAACAGAGCCCATTCTACAGCAATTTCCCTGACATGGAGTCAGATTTGAGAAATGTTGGCCACTCTTCTGAAGTCAGTTAAAAGGGCACTGTCGTTGCTATGACTATACGGACACTTCTTACGTCTTCCCCTGGATGCCTTTACGTGATGACGATTCCAATGGGGTCGATTGCGCGTTCACAGGCCCCACAAATGAAAAAACCCTGAAGCTAGTCATTCTTTTGGAGCTGCGTCATGCGCCTAGAGGACACCGGCCCGCACCTTTTCCAAGCATTAGTGAAGGGGGTAATATTACTCGGGTCATGTTTCTACTCGTTATGGGAGTTAAAAACATCATAAGGTAGTTAATTTAAAGCGTTTTATAGCAATTTATATCCGTTTAGTGCGATTTTGGGACATTTATTTTTGCAACGATGTGAAAAGTTGGGCACGCTTTTCAGTTCATCCCGAACGCAGTTGACATTTCCACATGGCAAGAGGACAGCTTTCCACCAAAAGACGATTTCTCCCAAGAAAGGATCCTTTGCCCAAGATACTGATGGAAGAACAGCTCAAGGTAGGACATTTTTATTATGATAAATCGTGTTTCTGTCGAAACATTTTAGTGGCTTAGGACGCCATGTTTTTTGACGTAGCTTCGCTTGGCGCAAATTGTATTGAAAAGTAAGGATAAATTAAAAAATGTAATAACGCAATTGTATTAAGAATTAAATTGTCTATCAATCCCTGTCCACCCTATATTTTTTAGTCACGTTTATGAGTATTTATGTATAAGAGTAGATCACTGTCTAAGTGGCGCAAGGACTTTTTCTTTACCAGCTTGTCTACATTTCACATTGTCTAACCATGATTTTGGTGGCTAAATATAAACATTTTCGATCAAACTGTATATGCATGTTGTAATGTGATGTTACAGGAGTGTCATCGGAAGAATTCTGAGAAGGTTAGTGAAAAAATTAATATCTTTTGGCGATGTTGACTTTTATCGCTCACTTTGGCTAGAATCAATGCTGGGCTGCTAATTGCTATGTGCTAAGCTAATATAACGATTTATTGTGTTTTCGCTGTAAGACACTTAGAAAATCTGAAATATTGTCTGTATTCACAGGATCTGTGTCTTTCGATTCGTGTATGCTGTGTATTTTTACGAAATGTTTGATGATTAGTAGTTAGGTAAACACGTTGCTCATTGTAATTATTCTAGTCCATTTGTGACGGTGGGTGCAATTGTAAACTATGCCATATACCTGAAATATGCACTTTTTTCTAACAAAACCTATCCCATACCATAAATATGTTATCAGACTGTCATCTAATGAGTTTTTTTGTTGGTTAGGGGCTATAAATATCTTAGTTTAGCCGAATTGGTGATGGCTACTGGTGTTGGTGGACAAATAAAAGATGGTGGATTATGCTAATGTGTTTTTAGGTAATAGATGTACATCTTTACATATTGTGTCTTCCCTGTAAAACATTTTAAAAATCGGAAATGTTGACTGGATTCACAAGATCTGTGTCTTTCATTAGCTGTATTGGACTTTAATGTGTGAAAGTTAAATATTTAAAAAAAATATTTTTTTTGAATTTCGCGGCACTGGTTTTTCAGTGGGGGGGGAGGGGGGGGTGTGCCGCTAGCGCCACGCTGATCCTAGACAGGTTAAAATATGTTTTAACTTTGTCATTATGGGATATTGTGTGTAGATGGGTGAGAAATAAAATATATTTAATCCATTTTGAATTCAGTCTGTAACACAACAAAAGGTGGAAGGGTGTATAAACACTTTCTGAAGGAACTTATATTATTAATTTACAACTTTGAAAATTGATGTAGTAACTGCAGATTGCCCTTTTCTGCTTCGATATTGATACACACCAAGGTCAGGAGTACACACACACACACACACACACACACACACACACACACGCACACACATGGCTAACACTTGCCTTCTTGACTGTCAGGGCTCTCAGTGTCCTTGACTTGATTGATTGCATATATTCGTTTTTATGGTATAATTGTTTTCAGGGTATGTTTTCATATGGTACATCTTGAAGTAGAGGGATATGTGTTGTACGCTCCTATGAGAGGAATTTAACAACAGGACTGAACCAACATATGCTGTGGCTTTGAGATTTGACTTAATGTTTTTACAGCTTACAGCCTATGGGTTTCTGATCCCTGGATCATTAAGTTAACAAATTTGTTCCAGTATGTCAAATTATTCCAAAAAGATTGTATCAGACATTATATTATCTGATTCGTTTTTATGTGGTCCTCCTCTCTTGCATATTTCTAGGACACGTGGTTTGAAGGAGATGCCAGAGAGGTTCTGTGCAGTAGTGGGAAGGACGTTTGGCAAGGTACATTGGACAGACATTAGGTGAGTATCATGAGAGACTTCATAGTCAAGCTCAGATATATGCTTCCCAAAGGGGGATCATATTTGGCTGTGAGACTTCCCCTACCTACGCTACAGTAGTAATCCTCCCAAGACCCACATGGGCATGCTATTAGGAATGTTAACCTAACATTTTCTTTGTCCTACATGGCCAGTTATGGATACCCACCCTATCCGAGCACACATCTATGACATGGTCCTATTGGACAGGAGTTGGTGCCATGGTACATTAGTCAACATGACATATGTCAATTAGATGTGTGTCCCTCAAATCGGCAAATGGGAAGTAGTGTACACAGAAGAGACATATTATTCTCAACAGATCTGGAACGAGGCCAAATTATTTCCAAATTTTATTCCTGTATTCTATAAATTTAATTTATTATGCAAGGAAATTGTTCTGTTTGCAATCATGGCACTGAAGAATGCCCAATACAGAGAGTACTCAGTTACAGTAGTTATTCTAATCTGTCAGTGATGCTTTCTTCTTGTTTGAAGAAGCAACTTCATCCATACACACACATTGCCAAGTTGACTGATCCTTTTAGAGTCTATTTTTGGCCCAGTGCAGTCAAAAACATGATTTACCTGTGATTTATATACACTGCTCAAAAAAATAAAGGGAACACTTAAACAACACAATGTAACTCCAAGTCAATCACACTTCTGTGAAATCAAACTGTCCACTTAGGAAGCAACACTGATTGAAAATAAATTTCACATGCTGTTGTGCAAATGGAATAGACAAAAGGTGGAAATTATAGGCAATTAGCAAGACACCCCCAATAAAGGAGTGATTCTGCAGGTGGTGACCACAGACCACTTCTCAGTTCCTATGCTTCCCGGCTGATGTTTTGGTCACTTTTGAATGCTGGCGGTGCTCTCACTCTAGTGGTAGCATGAGACGGAGTCTACAACCCACACAAGTGGCTCAGGTAGTGCAGCTCATCCAGGATGGCACATCAATGCGAGCTGTGGCAAGAAGGTTTGCTGTGTCTGTCAGCGTAGTGTCCAGAGCATGGAGGCGCTACCAGGAGACAGGCCAGTACATCAGGAGACGTGGAGGAGGCCGTAGGAGGGCAACAACCCAGCAGCAGGACCGCTATCTCCGCCTTGTGCAAGGAGGAGCACTGCCAGAGCCCTGCAAAATGACCTCCAGCAGGCCACAAATGTGCATGTGTCTGCTCAAACGGTCAGAAACAGACTCCATGAGGGTGGTATGAGGGCCCGACGTCCACAGGTGGGGGTTGTGCTTACAGCCCAACACTGTGCAGGACGTTTGGCATTTGCCAGAGAACACCAAGATTGGCAAATTCACCACTGGCGCCCTGTGCTCTTCACAGATGAAAGCAGGTTCACACTGAGCACATGAGCACATGTGACAGACGTGACAGAGTCTGGAGACGCCGTGGAGAACGTTCTGCTGCCTGCAACATCCTCCAGCATGACCGGTTTGGCGGTGGGTCAGTCATGGTGTGGGGTGGCATTTCTTTGTGGGGCCGCACAGCCCTCCATGTGCTCGCCAGAGGTAGCCTGACTGCCATTAGGTACCGAGATGAGCTCCTCAGAGCCCTTGTGAGACCATATGCTGACACATGCACATTTGGACAGTTTGATTTCACAGAAGTGTGATTGACTTGGAGTTACATTGTGTTGTTTAAGTGTTCCCTTTATATTTTTGAGTAGTGTATATTTCCACACTATGAGGTTAGAATAATGATTATAATGCTCTTTTAGTGTAAGAGCTGTTTGAAAAGACAGCCTGTCATTTCAGCCTGTTTTGGTGCGATGGAGTTTTGTCCTGCCTGGTGACCAGTTCCAAACCTCTCTGCCAATAAAAGCTACTTTTCAGTTTTCCTCCCCACTCAGACCACTCCGTCAGTCCTAGCAAAATTCTTGCTTGAGAAATTGCTCTTTACTAAGAAGATATTTTTTATTATTTTTGACAGTTTTAATTGACAACAACCATAGTAACATATTTAATTGTTACCCAAATTTGATGATATGATATTGAGATAAAAAATGCATTGGACCTTTAAGCATTAGGGTGGCCTCTTATCAAACAACTAAGTTAAACAGCTAAATGAGCTAAATGAAATGCTTCAAGCCAGAATGCTTCAAGACATCTAAAATGTCTATCAAATGTTCTACAACTGAACTTTGGTTTAAGGCCTTGGAAATTACATTCTCAGGACTCATGTGTCAACAGGCCCAGACAGAAGGGGGGGGGGGGGGGGGGGGTGATAGCCAGGTTCTTTCTTGGCAGAATGATAAAGCTACATTTGAATTACAGATTCAGAAAGGGCATCAATCGTTGCAAAAGCCTGTTTGATTACATGGCTGTGCATTGATCAGGATTCAGAGATAGGCTATCTGGACTCACGGGGCTTACTGAGACTCTGTGTCTCTCAGAGCCGGTGTTAGATACTCGTTACAGTATTTAAATGCCTGGGTCTGTGTTAACAGTAACAGGCGGGTTCTTCACAAAGCTACTTGGGTCATTTGTCTGAAAGGCAGCAGAAATTGTTTTTAAATGATCTGCCGGCTAAAAGCCTCAGGTAGTGTTGTAGACTGTAGACACCGTCCAAGACTCTGTGGGGAGAAGAATGAATTCAACATAATGGAGGCAATAATAAGCACTCACATTGTTTTGTTTCCGAACTTGATCATGTTTAGTCTTACAGCAATGGGAGCTTTTAAAATGGTTACAGATGAATTTGGGGCAGTGGAGAAAATGTTTTTGTATTATACTGTTAGTCAAGCACCAATTTGACAGGACAAGGTTGTGTCTTTATGTGTGCAGATTGGAGTTTTCCTTATTACATCTCGCTGTAAGGGCGAGGACAGAAAAAAATGATTGGATAAATGTGGGCATGAAATGTGATTGGTTAATTTATAGCAAGTCATTCCAATTGGTATGATTAGAGTTTGGGTTATATTTAGGTGACTGGTTAAGATTAGGGTGGGACTTGAACCAGAAACCTTGTGTATGACAATCCATGTGTTGCGACCTCTACTAGCAAGCCTTTAATTTATTTCACTCTCACAAGGTGTTGTAATCTCAGCCACTGACTGTATTGAGCTTTCATCCAACCAATCACATTCACTTTACCCTCGAGGCACAGCTGTCCTCAAAACAAGTTTGAGTAAGGAAAACACCACTGAGTTTATATGCACGACCAAACAAGTCCCGCCTCATGCTAAAGCATATGAAGAATACAGTTAATGGTATTTGCTGTGCACTCAGTCCCCAGATTTTTGCAAAGAACCCAAATACACCACCATCATATTAACATTCACTTCCTCTGCCTTCAACGGTACTTGAATGGTGTTTCATCAAATCCTCTGTATTCAAACAAACACTTCCCCACGGTTATAACATGCCCTTTTATTTCATACGTGACTAGCTTGGCGCCTTAGAAAGCATAACAACACAATGCTGATTATCCGCTCATGGCCGTGTCTCGCTCATGTTTCACCACACACATTCATCACGCCACAGTGTAGAAAACTTCACCTGAAGGACACAGTCTTTTCAAGACAAGGACACACATCTGTCACCCATTCTTTCTTCAATGTTATTTAGATTCCTACTTAGCAAGATGAGCCTTCTTCCATCACTTCTTTGACATTAAACAGCCAGAGGGTGGCCTTGGTGTCTGGTATCCATGTAGGTCTACATATGTTTGGCCTTGGTATCTGGTATCCATGTAGGTCTACATATGTTTGGCCTTGGTATCTGGTATCCATGTAGGTCTACATATGTTTGGCCTTGGTATCTGGTATCCATGTAGGTCTACATGTGTTTGGCCTTGGTGTCTGGTATCCATGTAGGTCTACATATGTTTGGCCTTGGTATCTGGTATCCATACAGGTCTACATATTTTTGGCCTTGGTATCTGGTATCCATACAGGTCTATATGTGTTTGGCCTTGGTATCTGGTATCCATACAGGTCTACATATGTTTGGCCTTGGTATCTGGTATCCATGTAGGTCTACATATGTTTGGCCTTGGTATCTGGTATCCATGTAGGTCTACATATGTTTGGCCTTGGTATCTGGTATCCATGTAGGTCTACATATGTTTGGCCTTGGTATCTGGTATCCATGTAGGTCTACATGTGTTTGGCCTTGGTATCTGGTATCCATGTAGGTCTACATATGTTTGACCTTGGTATCTGGTATCCATACAGGTCTATATGTGTTTGGCCTTGGTATCTGGTGTCCATGTAGTATACCTGTCACCTGAATGCTCTCTAGATATGCAGGTAGCCTGGCGGTTAAAAGCCTTGGGCCAGTAACCGAACGGTCGCGGGTTTGAATCCCTGAGCCGACTCTGTGAAAAATCAGTCGATGTGATTTTGAGTAAGGTACTTAACCTTAATTGGTCCTGTAAGTCGCTCTGGATGAGAGCAACTACATATGCTAAATGTAAAATATGAGCAAAGTAACACTCAGGTACTATATGTGGTTGGTGCCATTGAGAGGGAAGTGTTTGGTGCCATTGAGAGGGAAGTGTTTGGTGCCATTGAGAGGGAAGTGGTTGGTGCCATTGAGAGGGAAGTGGTTGGTGCCATTGAGAGGGAAGTGTTTGGTGCCATTGAGAGGGAAGTGTTTGGTGCCATTGAGAGGGAAGTGTTTGGTGCCATTGAGAGGGAAGTGTTTGGTGCCATTGAGAGGGAAGTGTTTGGTGCCATTGAGAGGGAAGTGTTTGGTGCCATTGAGAGGGAAGTGTTTGGTGCCATTGAGAGGGAAGTGGTTGGTGCCATTGAGAGGGAAGTGTTTGGTGCCATTGAGAGGGAAGTGTTTGGTGCCATTAAGAGGGAAGTGTTTGGTGCCATTAAGAAGGAAGTGTTTGGTGCCATTGAGAGGGAAGTGGTTGGTGCCATTGACAGGGAAGTGGTTGGTGCCATTGAGAGGGAAGTGTTTGGTGGCATTTAGAGGGAAGTGGTTGGTGCCATTGAGAGGGAAGTGGTTGGTGCCATTAAGAGGGAAGTGTTTGGTGCCATTGAGAGGGAAGTGGTTGGTGCCATTGAGAGGGAAGTGTTTGGTGCCATTGAGAGGGAAGTGTTTGGTGCCATTGAGAGGGAAGTGTTTGGTGCCATTGAGAGGGAAGTGTTTGGTGCCATTGAGAGAGAAGTGGTTTGTGCCATTAAGAGGGAAGTGTTTGGTGCCATTGAGAGGGAAGTGTTTGGTGCCATTGAGAGGGAAGTGTTTGGTGCCATTGAGAGGGAAGTGGTTGGTGCCATTGAGAGGGAAGTGTTTGGTGCCATTGAGAGGGAAGTGGTTGGTGCCATTGAGAGGGAAGTGTTTGGTGCCATTAAGAGGGAAGTGATTGGTGCCATTGAGAGGGAAGTGGTTGGTGCCATTGAGAGGGAAGTGGTTGGTGCCATTGAGAGGAAAGTGGTTGGTGCCATTGAGAGGGAAGTGGTTGGTGACATTGAGAGGGAAGTGGTTGGTGACATTGACAGGGAAGCAGTTATTGACAGGGAAGTGTTTGGTGCCATTGAGAGGGAAGTGGTTGGTGCCATTGAGAGGGAAGTGGTTGGTGCCATTGAGAGGAAAGTGGTTGGTGACATTGAGAGGGAAGTGGTTGGTGCCGTTGAGAGGAAAGTGTTTGGTGCCATTGAGAGGGAAGTGGTTGGTGACATTGAGATGGAAGTGTTTGGTGCCATTGACAGGGAAGTGGTTGGTGACATTGACAGGGAAGTGGTTGGTGCCATTGACAGGGAAGCATTTATTGACAGGGAAGTGTTTGGTGCCATTGAGAGGGAAGTGGTTGGTGCCATTGAGAGGAAAGTGGTTGGTGCCATTGAGAGGAAAGTGGTTGGTGCCATTGACAGGGAAGTGGTTGGTGCCATTAACATTCCCCTCTAGCGAACACTCTCAGAGCTATGTTCTCCTATAATACTTAATTTCACTTCTGGTTTGTTAGGGTTGATCCTCAACTAACCAAGTAAATAGTTGAATCAACTACTAACACTTGACTTTAGGTCACTGTCATAAGACTGCATTATGATATACAGTATATATATATATATATCATAACACACAAATACTTTTACTCATTATAGTGATATTGTTTGTCATGGTCTATTTTAAAACAGCAGATATTACCGTCACCACGACATAATGTCATGGCAACATTTTCAGCTTAAAGAACTGCAACTTAGCCCCCCATGAAGATGCAATTATAAACATTCAACTTTTTAGGACAGGCACTTTTTCTGTTGCTATTGAAGTCTGTAAAGGCTCCTGTCTCATCATATTCTGTATAATGACACTTGTGATATTTCTGTGACATTTTTGGTGATACCTTTTTCACATTGCGATCCCTGTGTCCCATTTTCAATTACAACTCTGTGTATCTGTAGACAGCAGCATAGAGGGACAAGTCATTGGCTTCATTTGTTGGCAGACAACCTATTAATTCAGGAAATCAGTTTGTCATAATAATCTCTATTAATGTCAATTTTGTAGTTTTTCTTTTAGGTTCAGTGTATTGTAATCTCAACCAATCAGTAACCAAGCCAAGGGTTAAATCGATAGTCCACCTTCTTGTTGATACGCTTTAATGTCCTTCTGTATTTTGTTAAAATTCCTCAAAAGGTCAGTATCTGTAGGAGACTCAGTGAAATATTAGTTGGCACATATCCAGGACTCTATGAGGCAAGCAAAACTTTACTACTCCTAGAATACAAATTGAGGCGTCCAAAGCCTTGAGCAAAACTGTAGCTAGGTAATTGTACTAGGTTATGTGGGTAGGGTCACTGGTTCAAGGCTATCTATTTGCAATTTGCCACAACATACTGAATACAGTTAACCTACATGCAAGTCCTAACTTCCAATAACCTCACGTTTAAGTTCGAGCTAGACATGACATAGCCACAAATAAGCGCTAGCTGAAAGCCTCAGCCTAAATCCCTTGCACAGAATACTGTGGCAATATCTTCCCCTTGAAAGCATTACCTTCAGGCAAAGCTTTTAAAGAAAGCATTACCTTCAGGCAAAGCTTTAAAAATGTCCCATCCCTCGTGCTTTGCTTTCAGACTAAAAATAAAACATCAATTTGAGAGCGAATCTATTGTATATAAGTGAACGGTTAGTGATGGTTATATGAGTTCTTATTTTAAGATATCAAATATGGACAGCTTGTGCCCTAAGCTTGACTTCCCTGGCAATGGCAAAAAAAACATCCTGTAATCTCTTCAGTTGCATGATGTCCCACAGTGAGTGAAAGTGATGTACTGGGGGAGTCCACTGCATAACCCCCCACCCCAAACAAATGACAGAGAGAGAATTCAGATTTGATCTTTCAATAGAAGCAGGGACAGTTTGTGCATTATTGTACTGTACTGTATGCTGTGTCCCTCCAATTTGTACAACTCAGAGGTGCCTCTGAGCGTGACGTATAGAATAAGAAGTAATCCGTCAGTGAAGACAGGTTACCGTGGAGTTTTTACGATCACATCATATAGTAAATAAAACGTAAGTACTCATGCATAAATCTTTTAGCGTATGCATTGGTGGCTATACATCTTCTCAAAAACTCTTTAGTATGCGCACCATTTTAAATCGAACAGAATATGACCTTTACACAAATACAATTGTTATAATAACAGGAAGGGGCCGGGTTTCTTTTCAACTCTCTCTCCATTGACTTTTTAAAAGCTTCATGACCCACAAGTCTAATCGTGACAGATTAGGTTGCCATGGAATATCAATCCGTACCATAAGTGTCTTCAGGAAGCACACAAACCCTTCAAATGAATTAGACCATAATGATTTGTGCTAATTTTCCTAACTGTAAATAATGAACTGATGTGCCGTTATGGGTTTCCAACCATTTTAATTAAGAAGAAAATCGATATGTTCATCAATGGTGTGATATTTCTCATGGAAACTGTTGTGAAGTGCAGTATTGAAATGAGGCAGCGTGTTGAACAATAAGCTCTTTTAGGCTATTATATGGGAGAGACTGTAAAACCAATACAACAGGTAGGTAGGTAGGCTAGTGGTTAGAGCGTTGTACTAGTAACGAAAAGGTTGCAAGATCAAATCCCTGAGCTGACAAGGTGAAAATCTGTCGTTGTGCCCCTGAACAAGGCAGTTAACCCACTGTTCCTCGGTCCGTAATTGAAAAAAATAATTTGTTCTTAACTGACTTGCCTAGTTAAATAAATGAAATCTGTTTTTGATCATTCCAACCCTCTTTATGCTTTGTCTGTTTCAAGTGCAGAGTTGGATAGTATTTGATTACAAAAAAAATGAACTCTAATTAGATTTTACCAGCAAAAATATTGTAATCAGATTAAAACTAGATGATTACTTCTTGGATTACTTAAAAAAATGTAAATAACAATATGACACCTTTCTGTTTTCTCAATTGCATTCAATTCAGCATTGAAAAAAGGTGCAAGTTTAAGTTTGTTCCACCTGACCGAGTCTGACCAAACGTCAGAGACCACTATGACACACAAAATGCGTTTGATGGATCCTTTGTCTTCTTCTAATTCCTCTTATGGTGAAAGTAATCAAAAAGTAACTGAAAGTAATCAGATTACATTTCTGAGTTTGGGTTATCCAAAAGTTACGTTATTGATAGAAATGTTGTATAGGTAACTAGTAACTGTAACGGATTACATTTAGAAAGTAACTTTCCCAACCCAAATGCATGAGAATAACCATTGTAAATGACAATGTGACCATTTTAATGGCCTTACCGTATATACCCTAATACTGTGTGAACACATATTCACTCACAAAGGCTGACATAACAAAATGGCTTTGAGGTTTGCACTTCAGAATCCCATTCTTTACACCCTCAGAACTCCATGTATCTGTCACTATGAATTCCTAACGTGACATGGTCAAAAATAAATAGATTTCCGCAGTGTTTCTTTTCCTAGCAATCGGAAAGATATTTGGCAAACCAGTTGACTCTTTTCAATACACGTGCTCATTATTTTTTATTTATTTAACCTTTATTTACAAGGACAGCCTACCCCGGCCAAACCCTAACGATGGTGGGCCAATTGTGCGCCGCCCTATGGGACTTCCAATCACGGCCGGTTGTGATGCAGCCTGGAATCAAACCAGGGTCTGTAGTGACGCCTCTAGCACTGAGATGCAGTGTCTTAGACCGCTGTGTCACTTGGGAGCCCATTGATGGCTTTCCTAAGCCATAGAATCTCAAACTTTATTCTATTAAAAGGAAGAAATTAACTATGGAAAAAACACCATTTTCATTTAATTGAATACAGTCTTGCCCAGTTCTATTGTTGGACAATCTTGATAGGTCTGATTTGACGTTTTCTGTTTGCCACTGACTGCCAGTTTCTCTTGCACCTGCCCTCTCAAATAACACATGTAAAGACAGTGTGTGTCTACTCTGCTCTATGGTCTGAGAGGTCTGATATTTGCATGAAGGTCTGAAAGTCTGGAAATGTGGATCCCTAGGCCCCTGACATCAGGCCCTTCACCCTCATTATAACTGGAGTTGTGTGAGAGGAATGTGAGTTATGGACTGCAGTGCCTGTTAAAGAGAGAGAGAGAGAGAAAAGTGAATGGGGGAGAAGGTAAAAATGAGAGAAACAGGGTGTGATAGGGAGAGAGGGCTCTGATAAAACGAAAGCACTCTTTAGACTGTGAATCTGTAATCAGTGAGATAAGAGGCTTGAGCATGAGAATCAACTACCTGTTTCTGTCTCCTCATATGTTTCTGAAGGATGACTTTGTATCAGAGGTCAGTGTATGTCAGAATTCATAACCATTAATGTAATGTCTGTCAATGTGGGAGTAGCGATGTTCTTGTTAGAGTATACTAAGGTCACGTAACTTTGACATTGTACACGAACCGTAGACTAGACTGAAATATTTCCCCTTTCCCTCCCTCTCCTAGTTCCTTGTTTTTGAAGAGCATACTCCATAGTAGGGTGTACATGGTTAACCACTCTGTTTATTTACCACAGGCAGATTTACTTAAGTAGATAAGAGGACATTTGTAGTGCTCAGATAAGAGAGGCCCTTAAGTAACATATCATAAGTTAAAAAAACAACAACAAAAAAACAGATTCCAATCTTGTAGCCTCAGCGCTAGAATGCCAGTGTGTTAATGTTAAGCATCCGCCACTTTTTTTCAATGTTCACCTTAAATGACATACCCAAATCTAACTGCCTGTCAATGTAATAGTCCGGTGGCCATTTGATTAATTGTTCAGCAGTCTTACGGCTTGGGGATAGAAGCTGTTAAGGAGCCTTTTGGTCCTAGACTTGGCTCTCCGGTCCCGCTTGCCGTGCGGTAGCAGAGAAAACAGTCTATGACTTGGATGACTGGAGTCTCTGCCAATTTTATGGGCTTTCCTCTGACACTGCTTGGTATATAGGTCCTGGATGGCAGGAAGCTTGACCCCGGTGATGTACTGGGCTGTACGCACTACCCTCTGTAGCGCCTTACGGTCAGATGCCGAGCAGATGCCATACCAGGCGGTGATGCAACGGGTCAGGATGCTCTCGATGGTGCAACTGTAGAACTTTTTGAGGATCTGGGGACCCATGCCAAATCTTTTCAGCCTCCTGAGGGGGAAAAGCTTTTGTTGTGCCCTCTTCATGACTGTCTTGGTGTGTTTTGACCATGATAGATCGTTGGTGATGTGGACACCAAGGAACTTGAAACTCTCGACCCGCTTCACTACAGCCCCGTTGATGTTAATGGAGGCCTGCTCGGCCCGCCTTTTTCAGGTAGTCCACGATCAGCTCCTTTGTCTTGATCACATTGAGGGAGAGGTTCTTGTCCTGGCACCACACTGCCAGTTCTCTGAGTAGCGACAATGTTTAGTACAATCTGGAATATATTTGATTTCACCCGTTTTACAACTGTTTATTTTCAAGTTATAGCACTCATAGTCACAGTGTTGATGGTGGGAATCACACAGATAATTCTTAGGTGGTAATAAACATCTTCAGAACTGCCTTACTGTAAGGGAAATATCATCAAACTAATGTATGAAATAGGAACAAATATATAGAACATTTGTATTTGTTTCTGTAGACCATTGTAGGCCATGCAGTATGCAAAATGATACAATATAGAAATGCATTTGGTCTTCAGACAAGCTCACTCAAAGAAACAGTTGAAGTCGGAAGTTTACATACACTTAGGTTGGAGTCATTAAAACTCGTTTTTCAACCACTCCACAAATGTCTTGTTAATAAAGCATAGTTTTGGCAAGTTGGTTAGGACATCTACTTTGTGCATGACACAAGTCATTTTTCCAACAATTGTTTACAGACAGATTATTTCACACCTCTTTGCTTGACATCATGGGAAAATCAAAAGAAATCAGCCAAGACCACAGAAAAAAAATTGCAGACCTCCACAAGTCTGGTTCATCTTTGAGAGCAATTTCCAAATGCCTGAAGGTACCACGTTCATCTGTACAAACAATAGTACGCAAGTATAAACACCATGGGACCACACAGCCGTCATACCGCTCAGGAAGGAGACGCGTTCTGTCTCCTAGAGATGAACGTACTTCGGTGCGAAAAGTACAAATCAATCAAAAGACCTTGTGAAGATGCTGGAGGAAACGGGTACAAAAGTATCTATATCCACAGCAAAACGAGTCCTATATCAACATAACCTGAAAGGCCGCTCAGCAAGGAAGAAGTCACTGCTCCAAAACCGCCATAAAAAAGCCCGACTACGGTTTGCAACGGCACATGAGGACATCGAACCTGGGTCTGTAGTGACACCTGCTGCTGCGCCACCAAAATAATCTTGCTGAAGAAAACACAAGATTACAAACTGTATGATGTATCACAGAAACAGCAACATGTAGCTTGACATTTTGAAGCACCACATTAGATTCCAGCATTACCACACAGGATTACCTGGTTTCATAAACAATCCAAATATGATGTTATGATGATTGTCTGGAGTGAAAGAACAGTGTTAAAACTAGGACATCGCCCCATTCGGCATTCTCCTGGGACCCATCTTCCCCAGTGTGACAGTGACAGACTGGGGAAAACAAACACCCCCACAGGGCTTGCATACCACAGTGTTTCGACTACTGACAAAGATACAGTATACTGAGGAGACATTCACTCTACTAATTCTCTCTCCTACGGTGTACATTTTAGGACAACAAAGGGTGAGACTGTGGGTGTCCTAAAATATACATCTCTCTTCCCACAAAAAATCTCCCCTTAAATCCCCTCAGAAGAAGCCATGGGTTCAAATAGTCATTTATATCTTTCAAATATGTTAGCGGTGCTTGATTGAGCTTGTCTGTAGCAACGGAACCAATGGAATAGTCCCAAAAGTGCAAATCCCGCCATATCTGAAACTCTAGACTAAGCTTTAGCAGACGCTCAAAGTATTTGAAAGAAAACAAATACTATTTGAACCCAGGTTTGCTCAGAAGGCCTATAGTATCACAGAAGGCTTATAGTATCCATTGATACAGGTTAATTCGACAAAAGCAATGTCGCAAAAATAATCATTGCGACATGTGTGATGAAAACGGCAAACATAAGAGAAATGTTCTAAAGATCTGTAACATTTTTATCCGTTCGACAGGGGTGGATTTTTCTTCTGTCTAACTTTCTTTATTGCGTCAAATTATGATTGAAACTGTGTTTTTCAAATAAATTGTTATTGGTGAATACTTTTGAAGGTACACTAGGCACGTGATGTCATGATGTAACTTTAAGTTTCACGCCACATTTATTTCTAAATGCCTACTGTTTGCAAAATAAAAAAATGGATCTATAAAAACAATGTTTCTTTGCAGCACAATGATTGTCCTGACTTTCAAGAATGTCTGAATTACTTCACCTAGCTTTTCTGGTTGACTGGCAGGTTTCATCATCCAATCATTTTTTGATCTACAGGAGTGCAAGTCTCACCATGGCATGGACTAGCCTAGGGAGCCTACTTTCGCACATGAGAATTATTAGAATATGGCCAATATTAGTCAATTATTCCATTCTATTCATGTTGGGTTTCGCGGGCTACCTGAGACATGAAACAGAGCAGGTGGGAGGGCATACAGACTGTTGCCAATTTATTAATACTCAATGTGCCTAAATGCGTAATGAAAACACTACATTTTTATTCAACACTAGGTGTGTAATCATTACGTCCAGACGTTTTTATCAACATTTTTATTTTTTTAAACATTTAACTAGGCAAGTCAGTTAAGAACAAATTCTTATTTACAATGACGGCCTACCCCAGACGACACTGTGCAAATTGTGCGCTGTCTTATGGGACTCCCAATCATGGCCGGATATTTTACAGCCTGGATTCGATCAAGGGACTGTAGTGACATCTCTTGCACAAAGATGCAGTGCCTTAGACCTCTGCGCCACTCGGACACAAGATAGTTAAAATGGAAACGCACATTGGCAGGCAATTGTCAATAAAAATCACTGGACAAGTTAATGGCAACATAGCTAGTGCCTTTGTTTTGTGATCTCAACTGATGTTCTCATCTTCCTAACGAGAAGTGTTTCATTCAGTAGCTGCAGAAAGAAAGAGAGCCCTAAAGCCACACCATTTGATTAAACAACAAACACCAGTCCCTTTTGCAGTCCCTCTATCTCGTGTTGAATGTCAATGAAGCATTCTATAGCACGTTGTTCAAGGCCATCGCATCAGTTCAAGTCTGTGTCTCTTGTGTCACTTTGATTTGGCGCAAGGTTATAACATGTTGGGAACTGTTTGTGTGAAACCGATTGGGTCTCATTTTCAAGAGGCTCGTCTGAAATGTAGCTAAGGTATTTCAAAGACGAAACCCACCTTTGTTCTTGGAACCTTCCGTCAGACACCAAAGATAGACAAAAGGTGTCCTTTAAAAGAACCACACACAGATTTGAAGTCATGCCTCAGTCATGTCCCGAGGTATTCAATGAAGAGTGAAGAGTGAAGAGAGATTTCAGAGAGTCAATGAGAGTCGTTAGAGCCTCGCTGTGTGAAAGTAGTTAGTTAATGTTAACTATAGTACTGTATATTGGTGTCATGTAATCGAATAAGCCATTTGTGAGCATGTCCTCTGTAAAAAGGTTAGTGTTAGGTGCAGGGGCGCAACTTTGGTTTTAGAAGAGGGGGGGCATTATTTTTATTTATTTTTCATCTAGTCGGATGAACACTCCAAAGAGCCTATCGGACCACTCGGAGGCGTCCGCATGGTCCTAAAGCACACTGTTGCCTTGTTGTGTATCACATTCCAATGATAAAACTGGGGGGTGGAGAATGCAATGCAACTGTAACTTAGAGAACTGCCCTCGAAAAGGGGTGCATTCAAGGCCGACATTGTAGAATTGTTAGTGTTGCGGTAGGCATCCTGCCGATGTTTCACGACAACACCATGTTAGTGTGACACACCTCTAACCGATTGGGTCTCATTTTCAAGAAGCTCATCTGAAATAACGTGTTGTTTTCTGTGGGTGTGTGTGTGTGTGTGTGTGTGTGTGTGTGTGTGTGTGTGTGTGTGTGTGTGTGTGTGTGTGTGTGTGTGTGTGTGTGTGTGTGTGTGTGTGTGTGTGTGCGTGCGTGCGTGCGTGCGTGCGTGCGTGCGTTCACACCTGTGCATGTACAGTTTGACTGAAGACCCTGAAGTAATATACAACATCCTCTTGTTCTGAAGCCTCAATTCCCTCCACCCCCATCCAAATAATATTCTTCCTTCATTAAGATGCATCCCACGGTCAGGTGAGCTTTCATAGTGTGACAATCCTAAACAAATGTTCTTCTTCAGGAACGTTTACAATCTCATCATACCATGTTATGATAGTGTGGGAGGATATGGATATGTATTAAGGACCCCCTGGTGGATAGAACAGAAACAAGCATCTGCAGATCCAAGGCCTTTGGTTATGATAAGTCAACGATCCCAATCATCTGAAGAGTATTATCATGGTTAACGTCGTTTTGAGCCTTGAAATACGAGCGGTTTCTAGCCATAAGCTAAAAGAATTGGATAATAGTTTGATAAGAATATTTGTTCATGTACAGTATATGCCTTGGGAGAGATTCTGAATTTGAATTTCCCTTTGATTAATTTGGTGGGACAGTATGAAAACATATTTCTCTAATTCTGCACACCCACATACATTTCAAGATATGCATATTAAAGTTAAATGTAATTTAAGCTTTAGACAAATATATTTTCACAACATTCCTCCAATGATTAAACAGAATCATATCAACAACAACAAGAGAAGACTCAAAACCAAATCTGAGTGATGAAAGCGGTGGAAGTTTTGCATTTCAAAAACATTCCCGGACACCATATCCTATTGATGACAACTGTGCATACAATTCCCAAAGACCCTGGCGTGACAGCTTTTATTTCACGGCTGATAAATCTCAATCTGTACACGTTGCAGTAGAAAAAGCAATATGGCACTACAGAAAGGCATTTCCATAAAGTGTTTTTTTGCTGGCAGGATTTGTGCCAGACGGAGAGAGAGAAATATAGTAATACAAGTAGTAAAGTGTGTTATTTATATACATTAGCATTGATATTCAACCACCACACAGCAAGGACAATGCTTTGTAACAGAGACATAGTAATAGAATGGAGCTTGTGCTACACATTAAATCAGTCCAATGGGTCCTTGGGTACGAATTTAAAGGCATAAAGGTGTGAGTGAAATTATCCACTTGTATAATGAAAACATGGACAATGTTTTCCACTCACTGAAGTATGAGTTTATAACAAAACTTTTTTGTTTTGTTAAACTACCTTATAGCCATGTAATTAGCAAAGTACTTATTATGGTCATGAAGCTTGAATAAGGTTTTAATGTCATTAAGTATGATTCATGTTATTGGAGTACGATCACATTTTAAATTAAGGACATAGTCCCAGAGGCATAATTCAATGTTGTGATTTTTTGTTTCTCCAATGCTGTTTGCATATAACAACTGGGACGCCATCAACCCCATGCCATCGGGTACTATTTTAATGTATCTTTTGCCAACAAATAAATTGGATATTATGTGCTTTCAATAATAATACATGTGCTGGAGGTTTGTTTAATAAAAACATAAAATGTGGAGTCAGGGGAAAGCTTGCTGCTACACAGACAGACATATTAGAAGTCTGCCTGGAATGGCTAAAAGGGCAGGGTTTTAACTTTTGGGGACATTTTTATTGGTTCCAATGCAACAGACAAGCTCAACCAAGCACAGCTAAAGTATTTGAAATGATTTAAATTGAACCCAGGTCCGGAATTCATAAACATTTCATACAATACATCCTACAACTTGTCTTCAGAATGCATCACACTGCTATTATGAGAGGATAGAATGAAATATACAGACCTGACCTTACTATGATATATTATTATTCCATTACAATATTATTACACTTAGGGGAATAAGGAATGGGATTTAATGTCACCCACTGATAAACATATATTTTGAAATACCCTGTGGAAAAAACATGAAATTAGATTCAACAACACTTCCAAAACACAAGCAGAATGAAACAGCTCTATTGCAAACTAAAATCCCTGGCCTTAGGCTAGCAGAGGCAGCAGCCACCGCTTGGCAGAGAGACAAAAAGGGAGACAGAGTTACAGAGAGAGTGAGAAAGAGAGACACAGAGAGAGCGGGAGAGGGAGAGACAGAGAGACAGAGAGACAGAAAGAAAGAAAGAAAGAAAGAAAGAAAGAAAGAGAGAGAGAAAGTTCACCCATCTGTCTCACAAGCAGTGTCTATGGTTCAGAGACACAGGTTTGATATTCCTTCCCAGTTCCCACTTCCTCCCTTATTTCTATTCTGCCTCTCATCACCTGTCTTCACAGGGTTTTCCTTCTGTCCTTCGAAATGGCTGCCTGTGTGTTGGATTGGGAGATTCACTACATTGCCAAAGGTATGTGGACAACCCTAAAAATGAGTGGATTAGGCTATTTCAGCCACACTCGTTGCTGACAGGTGTATAAAATCGAGCACACAGGCATTACATTTCCATAGACAAACATTGGCAGTAGAATGGCCTGTACTGAAGAGCTCAGTGACTTTAAACGTGGCACCGGCATAGGATGCCACCTTTCTAACAAGTCAGTTTGTCTAATTTCTGCCCTGTTAGAGCTGGTCTGGTCAACTGTAAGTGCTGTTATTGTGAAGTGGAAACGTCTAGGAGCAACAACGTCTCACAAGCTCACAGAACGGGACCGTCAAGTGCTGAAGCGCATAGAGGGTAAACATCGTCTGTCCTCGGTTGCAACACTCACTACCGAGTTACAAACTGCATCTGGAAGCAATGTCAGCACAATAACTGTTTGTTGGGAGCTTCAGGAAATGGGTTTCCATGGCAGAGTAGCCGCACACAATCCTAAAATCACCAGGCGCAATGCCAAGTGTCGGGCTGGAGTGGTGTAAAGCTCGCCAACACTGGACTCTGGAGCAGTGGAAATGCGTTCTCTGGAGTGATGAATCAAGCTTCACCATCATTCACCATTTGCCAGGAGAACCCTACCTGCCCGAATGCATAGTGCCAACTGTAAAGTTTGGTGGAGGAGGAATAATGGTGTGAGGCTATTTTTCATGGGAAATATTAACGCTACAGCAGAAAATGACATTCTTGACGATTCTGTTATCCCAACTTTGTGGCAACAGTTTGGGGAAAGCTCTTTCCCGTTTCAACATGACAATGCCCTGTGCACAAAGCAAGGTCCATACAGAAATGGTTTGTCGAGATCGTTTTTGAAGAATTTGACTAGCTTGCACAGAGCCATGATCTCAACCCCTTCAAAAACCTTTGGGATGAATTGGAACGCCGACTACGAGCCAGGCCTAATCGCCCAACATCAGTGCCCAACCTCACTAATGCTCTAGTGGCTGAATGGAAGTAAGTCCCTGCAGCAATGTTCCAACATCTAGTGGAAAGCCTTCCCAGAAGAGTGGAGGCTGTAATAGCAGCAAAGGGGGGGACCAACTCCATATTAATAGCCATTATTTTGGAATGAGATGTTCGACGAGCAGGTATCCACATACTTTTGGTCAAGTGGTGTAAATAACTCAATGTCTTTTTCTCTTGTGTGTATGTATACAGATGTAGGATCCTATTCTGAGCCAGTCTCCTACAGCAGGAAAATAATCCTGCAGCAACAGGAAATTATGTGGATTATAATTAATGGACATTTTTGTAGCGGTTGATACATTTTTCGTAAGTGAAAAAGAAGTCTGAAATTTCTAAGTGGAAATTAGAAACTTTACAACCCTTTTTAAACCTCAAATACACTACCACACGTTTGAAATGTCCTGTTCTCCTGCAACAGGGTGATCAAATTTAGATTCTACATCTGTAGATGTGTTCTGGTCACCCTCTACAGATGCTGTTTCTTAATGTCTGGCAAAGGCCAAGCTCTTCCCTAACTCGGTCTTGTTATTAACGGAGGAAAGACGTTGGGTTTCATGGAGCGTAGGATAGAAGGTAGAATGAGATCGTACATACAGTCGTGGCCAAAAGTTTTGAGAATGACACAAATATTAATTTCCACAAAGTTTGCTGATTCAGTGTCTTTAGATATTTTTGTCAGATGTTACTATGGAATACTGAAGTATAATTACAAGCATTTCATAAGTGTCAAATGCTTTTATTGACAATTACATGATGTTGATGCAAAGAGTCAATATTTGCAGTGTTGACCCTTCATTTTCAAGACCTCTGCAATCCGCCCTGACATGCTGTCAATTAACTTCTGGGCCACATTCTGACTGATGGCAGCCCATTCTTGCATAATCAATGCTTGGAGTTTGTCAGAATTTGTGGGGTTTTGTTTGTCCACCCACCTCTTGAGGATTGACCACAAGTTCTCAATGGAATTAAGGTATGGGGAGTTTCCTGGCCATGGACCCAAAATATCGATGTTTTGTTCCCCGAGCCACTTAGTTATCACTTTTTCCTTATGGCAATGTGCTCCATCATGTTGGAAATGGCATTGTTCGTCACCAAACTGTTCCTGGATGGTTGGGAGAAGTTGCTCTCGGAGGATGTGTTGGTGCCAGTCTTTATTCATGGCTGTGTTCTTAGGCAAAATTGTGAGTGAGCCCACTCCCTTGGCTGAGAAGCAATCCCACACATGAATGGTCTCAGGATGCTTTACTGTTGGCATGACACAGGACTGATGGTAGCGCTCACCTAATCTTCTCCGGACAAGCTTTTTCCGGATGTCCCAAACAATCGGAAAGGGGATTCATCAGAGAAAATAACTTTACCCCAGTCCTCAGCAGTCCAAACCCTGTACCTTTTGCAGAATATCAGTATGTCCCTGATATTTTTCCTGGAGAGAAGTGGCTTCTTTGCTGCCCTTGCTGACACCAGGCCATCCTCCAAAAGTCTTTGCCTCACTGTGCGTGCAGATGCACTCACACCTGCCTGCTGCCATTCCTGAGCAAGCTCTGTACTGGTGTTGCTCCGATCCCGCAGCTGAATCAACTTTAGGAGATGGTTCTGGCGCTTGCTGGACTTTCTTGGGCACCCTGAAGCCTTCTTCACAACAATTGAACCGCTCTCCTTGAAGTTCTTGATGATCCGATAAATGGTTGAGTTAGTTGCAATCTTACTGGCAGCAATATCCTTGCCTGTGAAGCCCTTTTTGTGCAAAGCAATGATGACGGCACGTGTTTCCTTGCAGGTAACTATGGCTGACAGAGGAAGAACAATGATTCCAAGCACCACCCTCCTTTTGAAGCGTCCAGTCTTATTCGAACTCGATCAGCATGACAGAGTGATCTCCAGCCTTGTTCTCGTCAACACTCACAGCTGTGTTAACGAGAGAATCACTGACATGATGTCAGCTGGTCCTTTTGTGACAGGGCTGAAATGCAGTGGAAATGTTTTTGGGGGATTCAGTTCGTTTGCATGGCAGGGACTTTGCAATTAATTGCAATTCATCTGATCACTCTTCATAACATTCTGGAGTATATGCAAATTTACCTTCATTGTATTCCATCCAAGAACCAAATCACAAGTTGTTTTTCCAAATCAATATCAAGGATAAGTGATAAAAATGACTAGAATAGAAAGAGGAAAAGGACTAATTTAGAAAACATATGTACACTTTCATAAATCAGACACAAACACAAGCTGTCAAGCATCAATTAAGGAATGTAAAGAACATGGAAAACCATCTAGTTTCTGCCTTGCTGTAAGCGAAATTAAGAGGGATCCACTTCTTTCTCTTGGTGTGCTGTGATAATGTGACAATGTCAGCTACGTCTGACACTGAAAATAAAGAGGTTCTGGAAAGAAACATTATTGAAGGAAAGAGGTCTGCCTGGTTCATTTCAGCCCCCAAAGAGACATGAAGAGTCAAAGTGGTATCCATTTGAAACTGCCAGTCACATATACACATCTTAATTTCACAAATTAACTTTTAACGAGGCTCACCTGTTAATTGAAATGTATTCCAGGTGACTACCACATGAAGCTGGTTGAGAGAATGCCAAGAGTGTGCAAAGCTGTCATCAAGGCAAAGAGTGGCTACTTTGAAGAATTTGTTTAACACTTTTTTGGTTACTACATGATTCCATTTGTGTTATTTCATAGTTTTGATGTCTTCACTATTATTCTACAATGTAGAAAATAGTAAAAATAAAGAAAAACCCTTGAATGATTAGGTATGTCCAAACTTTTGACTGGTACTGTACATTCAGCCATGCATGTGAGCACACGCAAACACCCACAACCACTCCTTCATCTAATCTCTGGTTCCCTGGAAAATCACCATCACTGTTGTATTTGTCGACTCACCAAACTTGAAATCCAATGACAGGATAACAGATTTCTTGATTTTGCACACCACTGGCCTTTTTCATCACTAGATGGAAGCCACCCTACTGTATGTCTCTCGTGTCATATGTTATTCCAAAGTGTAAACATTTTCCTAACGACCCCTTGTTCCTTGTAACTACCAACAGAAAGTAAGTCCTGAATGCAAAATCTGTGGTCATCATAAAAAATTTACTGGAGGTTGGTGCCACCTTAATTGGGGAGAACGGACTCAACCTAATGACTGGAGTGGAATCAGTGGAATGGTATTAAATACATCAAACACAGGGTTTCCAGGTGTTTGATTCCATTCCATTTGCTCCATTCCGGCCATTATTATGAGCCGTTCTCCCGTCAGCATCCTCCACTGGATTATACAGTATATGATGGTGGTCATCTATAATTGATAACTTTTCCATAGGTCTCAGACCGCAGAGCGCTCCATACATATTTTAGCAACCTCTTAAGGTGATATGTCAGGTTCTAATGTTCTAACCCCTGGGACCTCTAAATGACCTCAACATCAAACCGATCAGGAAAATCTGTTTGTTTTTCTATGCACTGCACCGCTTGAATAAGCTATACATTATACATACATTATTTTAAGTTTGAAGTCAAGCACTTGAGCTGCTATCTCTTAAAGAGAATTGACAAGTAGTGTACATACTGTAAACTCTCCTTCCTGACTCACATTAAGCATCTCCAATCCAAAGTTAAATCTAGAATTGGCTATATTTTCACATTCCCAAAGCCAACACCTCCTTTGGCCGCCTTTCCTTACAGTTCTCTGCTGCCAATGACTGGAACGAATTGAAAAAATCACTGAAGTTGGAGGCTTATGTCTCCCTCACTAACTTCAAGCATCGGTTGTCAGAGCAGCTTACCGATCGCTGCAGCTGTACACAGCCCATCTGTAAATATCCCACCCAACCAACTACCTACATCATCCCCATATTTAAAAAATATGGGGATGCACACCAGTATTTCTACTTGCACATCCTCATCTGCACATCCATCACTCCAGTGTAAATTGCTAAATTGTAATTACTTCACCACTATGGCCTTTATTGCCTTACCTCCTTACTTCATTTGCACACACTGTATACAGATTTTCTATTGTGTTATTGACTGTATGTTTGTTTATCCCATGTGTAACTGTGTTGTTGTTTTTGTTGCGCTGCTTTGCTTTATCTTGGCCAGGTCGCAGTTGTAAATGAGAACTTATTGTCAACTGGCCTACCTGGTTAATTAAATAAAGGTGAAATAAAAAAATGACATTAAAAAAAATATATTGTTCACTAGGTTGTTTTGCTTTTCTGGAAAAATTGGTCAAAAGACATTTACCCCTGGTTGATTTACTGTATATTGCCAAATGCTGTGGTAGCTCTTTTCCCAAGATTCTCTCTTTCTCTCTCTCTCAAAACATCTAGTGCTCTTGAGAATCCTTCATTCGGACTCTTTCCCCATACATAGCAACTTCTCTTCCAACAGTGGAGTCAAGGACCCAAGGAGCTTAAATTTAGTCCCACGTGGACCTCCAATCCATTCTCCTCAACACCAGTGGAAAGTTTGGTCTGGCTTGTCTGATCAGCATGCTGTGCCTTGAACTCACAAGGTCAGAACTGGCACAACTGTTGTGCACATTTAGAAGCACACATCTCCTTCAAACCTTCATCTTTCTAGTGGGAGAACAAAGTCCATCTGTTTAGGTGTGTGGAGAGGACAAATAAAAAAATGGGGTATCCATAAAATGGAGTGTTTTACGTTATAAAGACACTAACCTCCGCTAGTGCCTCTTTAAGTTTGCCTGGAGTTTTGGTAAACGAGTTGTGTCCAGTGGTCAGTGCGAGAGCGTTTCTATACAGGGCCATTTTAAAAAAAGCTTTATGAGCACTCCAAGGTCTAATTACATACCCTTCTCTGCAGGTCTGATGTTATGGGTGGTTTTCTGATGTGCAGTGTTCCATTTTAATTGGTAACATGGATTACATGAAGTCTAGGTCATTAATGTTTCATCTCACTTTTCCTAACTTTTTACTTTGAAGTTGCTTTTAATTTTGCTCTAGCCATACTGTGATAGGTTTAAGTGAAAAGGTAGACCTTAAGTGGCTTAATTATCACTGGTGTTTGCCTTTTCAAGTATTTTTCAGCATCTAACCAGTGAGGTCTCTAACAAGTTGATCATCGTTTCTGCCTCGTCAATATCATTACACTCTTAGAAAAAAAGGTGCTATCTAGAACCTAAAAGGGTTATTCGGCTGTCCCCATAGGAGCACAATTTGCAGATTTGCATTTTTCTACATTGAACCCTTTTGGTTCAATGTAGAACCCTTTAGGTTCCAGGTAGAACCCTTTCCACAGAAGGTTCTACATGAAACCCAAAAGGGTTATTCCTGGAACCAAAAAGGATTCTCTTATGGGGCCAGCTGAAGAGCCCTTTTGGAGTCCTCATCCTCACTACTAAGCTACAGAGGCCATAACCTTGTTCAAACAACTTTTGGTTTGCTTACATACAGTATAGGTAGAAACACGTGCTCTGTACTCCAGAAAACATGGTCATAATCTAATTATATGTAATTATATGACCACTTCTTTGACCTAATTTTAATAAATTGAACATCTCCTTATCTTCACAACAGCTACAGTACTTTCACATGCAGAGGCAATTCAATGTTACCAGCATATTGCACCATTGTCATATTGGTACCAAGAAGCTGTGCCTTTAGTATCAACAGATTCATCTTTGAGTGGTCATGATGTGCAGCTCTACACTATGAAGACCACACCTAGATTAAAACCTCTCTGGGATAGGGTCTAGTTTCCTGAATTTCCACCTGACTGATGTGCCCAAAGTAAACTGCCTGTTACTCAGGCCCAGAAGCCAGGATATGCATATAATAGCATTGGATAGGAAACACTTTGAAGTTTCTAAAACTGTTAAAATAATGTCTGAGACTATAACAGAATCGATATGGCAGGCAAAAATCCGAAGAGGTCCCAGGCTCTTATAACGGAACCTATTGTTCCTATGTAATTCCGTCTGCCAGATTGCAATTCCTATGGCTTCCACTAGATGTCAACAGTCTTTATTCAAGGTTTCAGGCTTGTGTTTTGAAAAACAACCAAGAATTTTGAGTTTTGGTGAGGAGATCACCGGAACAATATCAGTCTTTTGGCACGCGAGGGAGAGTGCGCACGCTTACTAATTTTGCTTTCCTATTGAACATACTACTTCCCATATGAAATATTATAGTTCATTTACATTTAGAGTACCTAAGGATTTAATAGAAAGGTTGTTTGACTTGTTTGGACGAAGTTTAGCGGCAGCTTTTTGGACTCCTTTGTCTGCATGTTGAACGAGTGGATTACTGAAATTGATGGTGCCAACTAAACAGACCTTTTGGTACATAAAGAAGGATTTTATCTAACAAAATGACCATTCATGTTGTAGCTTGTACCCTTGGGATTGCAAACAGAGGAAGATCTTCAAAAGTAAGGGATTTATTTAATCGCCATTTGTGATTTTATGAAGCCTGTGCTGGTTGAAAAATATGTTGATGTGGTGCGCCGTCCTCAGACAATCGCATGGTATGCTTTTGCCGTAAAGCCTATTGTAAATCGGACAACGCAGTTATATGAACAAGAAGTTAAGCTTTTAAATGATATAAGATACTTATATGTTCATGAATGTTTAATATTACGATTATTTATTTGAATTGCGTGCTCTCCAATTTCACCGGATGTTGTCGGCTGGTGTTCCGCTAGCGGGACGCCTATCCCTATTAATCAAAAGATCAGTATCAGGACACGATAAAACTAAAATTATACTCAAATTTAGAAGAGTAATGCAGAAGTACAATGTAGAACTTTATATACTCATCTCAATGCTCAAGGCTGCCCATCTTTAATGCTACTTTTTATGATTAAAAAAGATGATGGTATTATTTGATCAAATTCAATTAATCGGACCAGAAGAAGATCAAATTAAATGCATAAACAAGGCTGACGTTTTATATATGCAGAGATTTATATTTAGAGTGCAATACTCATTGAATTGCCAAATTGCATTGAAGAGATAGTTCAGAATACTTTATACTGGCATTCCAGACTTTATACTGGCATGCTCACTTCACAAGAATTTCTGTACAGCTCATGCAACGGTCATCGACTCATGTTAGCATCAAACCTCAATGGTTCAAACTTAAGATGTGTGAATGAATACAAACAGACTCAGGCTTCAAGGGCATCCATCTTGTACGTTGTTCAATTGTGTGTTCTCCAGAATGCCTCTACAACTCCCCCAGAGTGCTTTTCTGGCTTAGTACTGCAGCCAAAGACTGGTCATTGATCAAAGGGACAGAAAAAGGCCCCGAGCTGCACTCAGCTTCAATGCCTTGTTGTTCCTCCAACACAAACCAGCTACGGCAAAAAAAGCTAATATCATGACCACAATTGAGACTGACCAGTCATTCTGTCAGCTGTTTTCTGTAAACATTTGATTAAAGGCTCAGAGTTTGTTTTCTGTCGTTTCTACATGAGTACAGATTCCATGGAGACATTAGACTCTGCATGCCTCAAATAATGAATACCTCCAAAGGTCTTTCGTTTGACCATATTCATTCCTTGCAGAATACTGAATTCATTTTGTGGGAAAAAGAAATCCCCCTGTAATATTTATGCCCATGTCTTTCGAGGCTAGTCCCATAGCATTTCAGATTCCTCTGCCAGCGATGGCATGAATTTGATAAGGTTAAATTTGAATTATTTATATGTTGCATTTGGAATGAACAGAGCATTGGCTTCTGATTGCTGGATCAGAAGTCATTGGATTTTTTCAATGTTAAACTAATGATGGGAAAGATTAAGACAAAGAACCTAGATGACTGATGGGATTATTCTGCGTTGTCATTCAAAGCCTCATTTAACCAAATGGGCGTGTGTTCATTCGGTTAAATCAGTTGATGAGTGACGGAGTAAGTAAATGTAACTTATTGAGGGAAGCCTTTGTCACGTGTACTCCTGCTCCCCCTCTCCGGTGCTCGACTAACCACCGGTCCTGGCAACCCATCTTTACACACACCTGCGTCTCATCATCAGTCACACCTGGACTTCATTACTCCCTGATTACTTACCCTTTATATGCACTCTTTTGTTATCAGGTATCAGGTAGTAATGGTTATGTTTCCTTGTCAGACGTTGCTCTTGTTTTGTATTGTTCTATGTTCGTTATTATTAAACTCACTAACTGCACCTGCTTCCTGACTGCCTGCGTCGACTTTAACGCCTTGTTCACCACAAACCTATAACATGGTGTGTTTCTCAACAAACTGAATCAACGAGTGAGCAATTTACTTTACTTTAATTACTTTAACGTTTAATTTTCAAGAGTTGTGAGATACAGTATTATTCACACTTACACAACTTTGAGATCACCTTAAGTTCAGTCTTGCTAATAATGTGTCAATACTGATCCATATTCAAATACGGAATCCGCACCTGAAAGTAAACAAATTGAATGTTCATTAGATTGTGCCTCTTTTCCTGTGTATGCAGTCTGCATTCATACTTTGTACATAAGGGTTGTGATTAAGTCCGTTATCACACGTTCCTTATTATTAATGTCTATTCAGATTGTAATCACTGGACTGTTAACCCTGAGGCTTCACAAAGTAGGACGATAAACAGCAGTGAGTGCACAATCCCAATTAGTTTGACTGATCAGCAGTACATAGATTGGAATTAAATAAAAACCACTGTGTAGAAAAAAACATAGTCCCTGCATCACAAAAAACTATCTTACAATTTTAGGTAATCTGAGAATATGTATTGGAAGAAACAGGTCTAAACTACCAAAACTATCACTGTCACTTTTGTTTTAATCGACTGTGTTTTGTATCTTAATGTGTATTTAAAATCAAATCAAATGTTGTGTCACATGTGCCAAATACAACAGGTGAAATGTGTCACGATCGTCTTGACTTGGAAGAGAGGACCAAAACGCAGCATGTGAAAAAAACATTATCTTTTATTAGAGAGACGAACAACGAACGAAACAAAACAACAAACTGACGACCGTGAAGCTATATAAACAAATGGTGCTGACACTGACCACTACACAATGACATAGACAATTACCCACAATCACCTAAAGCCTATGGCTGCCTTAAATATGGCTCCCAATCAGAGACAACAATAAACAGCTGTCTCTGATTGAGAACCAAACCAGGCAACCATAGACTTTCCTAAACCTCTCTCCTGAACACAACCCCATACACTATACACAACCCCCTAAACAATACACACACCCTAAACTAGACAAAACACACAAACATCCCATGTCACACCCTGACCTAACTAAACTAATAAAGAAAATCAATATAACAGAGGCCAGGGTGTGACAAAATGCTTACTTACAAGCCTTTAACCAACAGTGCATTTCTAAGAAAAATAAGTGTTATTGAAAATATTTACTAAATAAAATAAAGTAAAAAATAAAAGAGCAACAACAATAACAATAACGAGGCTATATACAGGGGGTACAGGTTAGTTGAGGTAATTGAGGTAATATGTACATGTAGGTAGGGGTAAAGTGACTATGCATAGATAATAAACAGTGAGTAGCAGCAGCGTAAAAAGGGGGTGGGGGGGGGGGGGGGATGTCAAAGCAAATAGTCCGAGTAGCCATTTTATTAGCTGTTCAGCAGTATTTGTATTTATTATGGATCCCCATTAGCTGCATGGGTCCAGCAAAATTAAGGCAGTTATACAATTTTAAAAATATTACAATACATTCACACATTTCACCACACACTGTGTGCCCTCAGGCTCTACCACTACCACATATCTACAATACAAAATCCATGTGTATGTGTGTATAGTGCGTATGCTATTGTGTGTGTGTATACATGTGTCTGTGCCTATGTTTGTGTTGCTTCACAGTCCCCACTGTTCCGTGTATTTTTATCTGTTTTGTAAACCAGTTACTTGCTTTGGAATAGAGTTCCATGTAGTCCTGGCTCTATGTAGTACTGTGCGCCTCCCATAGTCTGTTCTGGACTTGGGGACTGTGAAGAGACATCTGGTGGCATGTCTTTTGGCATATAATTGGGTGTCCGAGCTGTGTGCTGGTAGTTTAAACAGACTGCTCGGTGCAATCAAAATGTCAATACCTCTCGTAAATAAAAGTAGTGATCAAGTCAATCTCTCCTCCACGTTGAGCCAGGAGAGATTGACATGCATAGTATTAATGTTAGCTCTCTGTGTACATCCAAGGGCCAGCCGTGCTGCCCTGTTCTGAGCCAATTGCAATTTTCCTAAGTCCCTTTTTGTGGCACCTGACCACACGACTGAACAGTAGTCCAGGTGCGACAAAACTAGGGCCTGTAGGACCTGCCTTGTTGATACTGCTGTTAAGAAGGTAGAGCAATGCTTTATTATGGACAGACTTCTCCCCATCTTAGCTACTGTTGTATCAATATGTCTGACAATGACAGTTCACAATGCAGGGTTACTCCAAGCACTTTAGTCATCTCAACCTGCACAATTTCCGCATTATTTATTACAAGATTTAGTTGAGGTTTAAGCTTTAGTGAATGATTTGTCCCAAATACAATGCTTTTAGTTGAATAAATATTTAGGACTAACTTATTCCTTGCCACCCACTCTGAAACTAACTGCAGCTCTTTGTTAAGTGTTGGAGTCATTTCAGTCACTGTAGTAGCTGACGTGTATAGTGTTGAGTCATCCGCATACATAAACACACTGGCTTTACTCAAAGCCAGTGGCATGTCGTTCGTAAAGATTGAAAAAAGTAAGGGGTCTAGACAGCTGCCCTGGGGAATTCCTGATTCTACCTGGATTATGTTGGAGAGGCTTCCATTAAATAATTCCATTAAATCTTCTGTTAGACAGGTAACTCTTTATCCCCAATATAGCAGGGAGTGTAAAGCCATAACACAATTGTTTTTCCAGCAGCAGACTATGATTGATAATGTCAAAACCCGCACTGAAATCTAACAAAACAGCCCCCACAATCTTTTTATCATCCATTTCTCTCAGCCAATCATCAATAATTTGTGTAAATGCTGTGCTTTGTCACGAATCCCCCCGGCTCATTTCGTTCACCAGCTCCGGAGGTCTATGTCACCGGCCTTCTAGACGTCATTGAACTGGATCATTACCACCAACCCTGGACTGTCTTGTCTCATTACGCACACCAGGTTCCCATTCCCCCTGATTAGTATGTGTATATATGTGCCCTCTGTTCCCCATTGTCCTTGTCGATTATTATCACATGTCCATTGGTCTTGTGAGTACCAGTGCTCTGTTGTATCGGCTTTCGTGCTACGTGTTATTGTGCACTTGTTATTACGGGTCTCGTCCCGTGTATTATTTAGAGGTTTCCACCTCGCTCTTTTGTTTGCTTTACATCCCTGTGTTTTATATATATACGTGTTTGTTTTGGGCTTCGTCCCCTTCGTTTTCATGACGTACTTTATTTTGGGTGGAGAAATATAACCCCCTATTACGTATTCCTGCGCCGGTCTCCTATCATTATACAGCGTGACACGCTTGTTGAATGTCCTTTCCTATAAGCATGCTGAAAGTCTGTTGTCAATTTGTTTACTGTAAAATAGCATTGTATCTGGACAACTTTGAATATTTTTATTTAACCTTTATTTAACTAGGCAAGTCAGTTAAAAACAAATTCTTATTTACAATGACGGCAAACCCGGACAACACTGGGCCAATTGTGCACCGCCCTATGGGACTCCCAATCACGGCCAGTTGTGATACAGCCTGGAATCGAACCAGGGTGTCTGTAGTCACACCTCTTGCACTGAGATGCAGTGCCTTAGAACGCTTCGCCACTCGGGATCCCTATCACAATTTTTTCCAAAAGTTTACTAAGGGTTGGTAACCGGCTGATTGGTCGGCTATTTGTGCCAGTAAAGGGGGCTTTACTATTCTTAGGTAGCGGAATTACTGGAGGAAAGCTGAATTGCTTTCCTCCAGGTCTGGTGGAACACACTTTCTAGTAGGCTTAAATTGAAAACATGGCAAATAGGAGTGGCAGTATCGTCCGCTATTTTCCTCAGTAATTTTCCGTCCAACTTGTCAGACCCCAGTGGCTTGTCATTGTTGATAGACAACAATAATTTTTTCACCTCTTCCACACTCCCTTTACATAATTCAAAATTACAATGCTTGTCTTTCATAATTTGGTCAGATATACTTGGATGTGTCGTGTCAGTATTTGTTGCTGGCATGTCATGCCTAAGTTTGCTAATCTTGCCAATGAAAGAATCATTAAAGTAGTTGGCAATATCAGTCGGTTTTACAGCTGTAGAACTTTTTCAGGATCTGAGGAACCATGCCAAATCTTTTCAGTCTCCTGAGGGGGAATAGGCGTTGTCTTGCTGTGTTTGAACCATGGTAGTTTGTTGGTGATGTGGACACCAAGGAACTTGAAGCTCTCAACCTGCTCCACTACAGCCCTGTCGATGAGAATGGGGGCGTTGTCACGATCGTCTTCTTGAGAAAGAGAGGACCAAGGCGCAGCGAGTGAAAAATACATCTTCTTTAATGAAGGAAAAAACAAACACTTACAAAATGAAAAAAACAAACAATTGTGAAGCTAAACAGAACTAAGTGCACACATGCAACATAGAACAGACATAGACAACACCCCACAAAAGCCTACTGCCTATGGCTGCCTTAAATATGGCTCCCAATCAGAGACAATGAATGACAGCTGTCTCTGATTGAGAACCAATCTAGGCAGCCATAGACATAACTAGACAACATTACTCTACTCTGCCCCATACACATACAACACCCCTAGACACTACAAACACATACATTCCCCATGTCACACCCTGACCTAACTAAAAAACATAAAGAAAACAAAGAATACTAAGGCCAGGGCGTGACAGGCGTGTGATGTGTATATTGTCTATATTTATGTTTATCTATACTTGCCTGTTGATGTGCTGTTTTGTATTGCGCAAGGCTAATTTGCAAAATATACTTTAGTCTCAATATGACTTCCCTGTTTAAATAAAGGTAAAATAAAACAAAGAATTTAGTACAGACTCGTGTGAATCATTTAGGGGCTTGTCTGGGATCAGAGCTGAATTATTTCGGGAGTTGGTAGTCCCTAGCTGCTATCAAACTTGCGACCTTTGGCTTTCAAGGCTAGTACACTATGATTGATTAGATGTGTATTTTATTTCAGTGCCATACACACACACACAGAAATAAAATAACACATAGCCACAAGGATGGTTAACTGGGTGTTCTTAACACTTTGGTCACATTCCTGTAGCCCAAGAAACAAACACTTAGCTTTGTAGTACATATGGAATTAAAAAGGTTGAGGAAAGGGAGGGTTACTGTCAAAATGATTCTGAAAAAAAGTAATAAATAGATGACAGGTGCATGGACCCCAGAGCTCATGCCCCCCCCCCCCCCCCCCCCCTTGCTGTGGGGGTGTCCGGTAAGCAAGTGACAGAACAACATCTGTAAACCCACTGATGTGCATCTTGGCTCCCATTCCCTCGATGGACTGTCAGTCTCCTGTTTGTTTGTTTGTTTGTCTCTCTGTGATTGGCACAAATCCACTCAGCCGCACATTACAACGATCACCCTCTGCAAAGCACCTTGGGAAATGTCTGGATTCGCACCCAAAAGGAACTATTGAACAACAATTGTTATTCTGTAATTATTTAAACATATTTAAAGGTATTCCATTTTATTCCATGTTAGCTTTATGAGATGGTGTTACAGCCACACTCTAAAGTTGTGATGTTTGACAAGAAGTCTCATAACAGATTTTAATGACCCACTCGTCTCAGTGGAAATGATCCCTAAACCTTTTAAATTCGAAATGAGTGTTTGAATTGTCAACATCTATCACCTTCCTTCTCTCCAAGGATAGGTGGTTCAATTCAAATGTGAATTAATGAGAACAGATTTGTCTTGGAATGCAAATTAAAGATCTAAACACAAGCAAAGGTATCAATCATGCGTGTTTCAATATGTGGAATAGATGTTGAAATTATGTCTGTGCTCAGTGGGAAGGCACATTATGTCAAAACCCATTGTTGAAGCAATCATACCATTTCTTACACATTTATAAGGTGGCAGTACTTTCTTATGCAATCCACCACACAACAGCCTGGCTAAGAGCTGCTTTCCTCCTCTTTTCACCACATCTTTTCTAAAGACAGAACCGGTGTTTGTTTTGCTGCAGACAGCAGCTATCTCCTATTTTCAGTGAACCAAACAGAAGGGGGAAGGCATCAAATGTGAACTATGTGCCTTCTCACCACCTCCCATTTAAATCTCATCATGCTTTTTCTCCCACTTGAGCAGTTTACAACGATGCAAGTCATGTAATTGCTGTTTGGCTGCCTGGCGTTTCTACCACAGAGGTCGATTGGTCAGCGGCAGTGCTGTAGGCAGCAACCACATTTGCTTTTCTGAGGTATGGATTAATATGATCAGGGCCAGTGGTGTGTAAAATGTTTGCCAATACATCAAATTAGTAAGACCTCAATTATCGTCTGTTTGCATTGTAGACATTGTCTGTTTGCCCAGTAGACATTTTCCGTGTAATAGTTTGCCCAGGAAGAAAATATAGGAAAGGTGGTGCAGGAACATTTACACCAAGTTTACATTTTAGTCATTTAGCAGACACTCTTTTTTTGTGGTACTTTTACCCCTTTTTCTCCCCAATTGGTAGTTACAGTCTTGTCCCATCACTGCAACTCCCCTACAGACTCGGGAGAGGTAAAGGTCAAGAGCCATGCTTGCTTAACTCAGAAGCACCAATGTGTCGAAGGAAACACCATCCAGCTGGTGACCGAAGTCAGCTTGCAGGCGCCCGGTCCAACACAAGAGCACAATCGGACAAGGAAATCCCGGCCAGCCAAACCCTGCCCTAACCCAGACAAACCCTCCCCTAACCCATGGGTCTCGGCCGGCTGTGACACAGCCTGGGATCGAACCCGGGTCTGTAGTGACGCCTCAAGCACTGCTGCACCACTCGGGAGGCCAATTTAGCAGACACTCTTATCCAGAGCGCATACATTTTCATACTTTCTTTATACTGGTCCCCCGTGAGAATAAAACCCACAATCCTGGTGTTGCAAGCGCCATGATCAACCAACTGAGCTACTGTCACGCCCTGACCTTAGAGATCCTTTTTATGGCTCTATTTTGGTTTGGTCAGGGCGTGAGTTGGGGTGGGCATTCTATGTTTTATGTTCTATGTTTTCTATTTCTGTGTGTTTGGCCGGGTGTGGTTCTCAATCAGAGGCAGCTGTCTATCGTTGTCTCTGATTGAGAACCATACTTAGGTAGCCTTTTCCCACCTGTGTTTTGTGGGTAGTTGTTTTCTGTTTTTGTGTCTGCACCAGACAGAACTGTTTCGGTTTTGTTCATTCTCTTTGTTGTTTTGTTTATTAGTGTTCAGTTTTATTAATAAATCATGAACACTTACCACGCTGCGCTTTGGTCCACTTCTTCATGCAACGATGACCGTTACAGCTACACGGGACTGTCTTGGTTTATGATGCACATCTCTGTGGTCAAAAGGAGAAGTACATACGACACCAATATAGGACACTAATGGTGCACCTCAGATATTCAAGAAGACATGAGGATCTTTTGTGAATGAATCAGGTTGGATGGTGAAGTGTGAAATTACTTAAAAAAGGCATTACATCATAGCTAAGGCACCGATACAGCTGCACCATCGAGAGCATCCTGACGGGTTGCATCACTGCCTGGTATGGCAGCTGCTCGGCCTCCGACCGCAAGGTACTACAGAGGGTAGTGTGTACGGCCCAGTACATCACCAGGGCAAAGCTTGCTGCCATCCAGGACCTCTATACCAGGTGGTGTCTGAGGAAGGTCCTAAAAATTGTCAAAGACTCTAGTCACCCAAGTCATAGACTGCTCTCTCTGCTACCACATGGCTAGCGGTACCGGAGCGCCGAGTCTAGGTCCAAGAGGTTTCTTAACAGCTTCTACCCCCAAGCCGTAAGACTCCTGAACAGCTAATCAAATGGCTACCCAGACTATTTGCATTGCCCCCCCCCCCTCTACGCTGCTGCTACTCTCTGTTATTATCTTTGCATAGTCACTTTAATAACTCTACCTACATTTACATATTACCTCAATTACCTCGACACCAGTGCCCACGCACATTGACTCTGTACCGGTACCCCCTGTATATAGCCCCACTATTGATATTTAACTTCTGCTCTTTTATTATTTCTTATTCTTATCTCTTTTTTTTGGGGGGGTGGGGTATTTTTTTTAAACTGCTTTGTTGGTTAAGGGCTCGTAAGTAAGCATTTCACTCTAAAGTCTACACCTGTTGTATTCGGCGCACGTGACAAATACAACTTGATTTGATTCGATTTTTGATCGATGTTGCTTTCATAGACATTAGCTCTCTGTGCCCATCCTGAATAGCACTGATCGTGCAGGCTTATCGCCTTTCTTTTATGTTGTAATGTAGGTAGTCAAAACATGTCTTATACTGTGAACGAGAGTGAGATGAGTCAGTCTATCTGTCAGTTTGTGGGGTCAACCAGAAGGCATCAACAGTCAACCGTTAAAGATGTTAAACTGAAAAAAGAGCACTTGTTCTCACTCTCACCAATTAACTTACAGTGCAAGACCGATAATTAGGTTAACTGTGAACATACACATAGACATATATAAGTTTAAGTGTTGGGAGTGGGAGTACATTTAAGTGTTGGGGTGGGACTACCTTTAAGTGTTGGGAGTGGGACTACCTTTAAGTGTTGGGAGTGGGACTACCTTTAAGTGTTGGGGTGGGACTACCTTTAAGTGTTGGGGTGGGACTACCTTTAAGTGTTGGGTGGGACTACCTTTAAGTGTTGGGGTGGGACTACATTTAAGTGTTGGGAGTGGGACTACCTTTACGTGTTGGGAGAGGGACTACCTTTAAGTGTTGGGGTGGGACTACCTTTAAGTGTTGGGAGTGGGACTACCTTTAAGAATTGGGAGTGGGACTACCTTTAAGTGTTGGGGTGGGACTACCTTTAAGTTTTCGGACTGGGACTACCTTTAAGTGTTGGGAGTGGGACTACCTTTAAGTGTTGGGAGTGGGACTACCTTTAAGTGTTGGGGTGGGACTACCTTTAAGTGTTGGGGTGGGACTACCTTTAAGTGTTGGGGTGGGACTACCTTTAAGTGTTGGGGTGGGACTACCTTTAAGTGTTGGGAGTGGGACTACCTTTAAGTGTTGGGAGTGGGACTACCTTTAAGTGCTGGGGTGGGACTACCTATAAGTGTTGGGAGTGGGACTACCTTTAAGTGTTGGGAGTGGGACTACCTTTAAGTGTTGGGGTGGGACTACCTATAAGTGTTGGGAGTGGGACTACCTTTAAGTGTTGGGAGTGGGACTACCTTTAAGTGTTGGGGTGGGACTACCTTTAAGTGTTGGGAGTGGGACTACCTTTAAGTGTTGGGGTGGGACTACCTTTAAGTGTTGGGGTGGGACTACCTTTAAGTGTTGGGGTGGGACTACCTTTAAGTGTTGGGAGTGGGACTACCTTTAAGTGTTGGGGTGGGACTACCTTTAAGTGTTGGGGTGGGACTACCTTTAAGTGTTGGGAGTGGGACTACCTTTAAGTATTGGGAGAGGGACTACCTTTAAGTATTGGGAGTGGGACTACCTTTACGTGTTGGGGTGGGACTACCTTTACGTGTTGGGAGTGGGACTACCTTTAAGTGTTGGGAGTGGGACTACCTTTAAATTTTAGGACTGGGACTACCTTTAAGTGTTGGGGTGGGACTACCTTTACGTGTTGGGAGTGGGACTACCTTTAAGTGTTGGGAGTGGGACTACCTTTACGTGTTGGGAGTGGGACTACCTTTACGTGTTGGGAGTGGGACTACCTTTAAGTGTTGGGAGTGGGACTACCTTTACGTGTTGGGAGTGGGACTACCTTTAAGTGTTGGGAGTGGGACTACCTTTAAATTTTAGGACTGGGACTACCTTTAAGTGTTGGGGTGGGACTACCTTTACGTGTTGGGAGTGGGACTACCTTTAAATTTTAGGACTGGGACTACCTTTAAGTGTTGGGGTGGGACTACCTTTAAGTGTTGGGGTGGGACTACCTTTAAGTTTTAGGACTGGGACTACCTTTAAGGGTTGGGAGTGAGACTACTGTACCTTTAAGAGTTGGGAGTGGGACTACCTTTTAAAAAGTACAATCACAGAATAAAATAGAATATCTCTGAGGATACAATGTCCTACTGTCTGGTACTTGTATGAAAACACTTAATAAGTCCCCAAGTCAAGAGAAAAGTGAACTAAAGTCGCCGACTGAAGATCGGGAAGAGGGATTATAACAAAATAGACAAAATTGACAGCATTGCAGAAAATAGCATCATGGCACATACTGTCATATTTTTGTGCTAGCTTTAAGGTTCTATTTTAGTTTAAAATGAGAGAAAGTGTCAACAAAGCCCAAAGCTGAATTAAATATTAATTTCACTGTTGAAAAAATAACAAATGTGAATCCAAGCCTCCACAGTGCAGTCACTGCATGTCGGTTGTGACAAACAAACACCTAAAAGTTCATTTTCCCACCCTGTATATCAGAAATGTATGTACTTTTATTTGAATCAAGGCTGTTTCCAGCTGGGCTCTCACTAATTGGTTGCTAATGATAGGAAACGTTTGCAAATGAACGAGGTACAATTAATTACCTCTTATACTCCCGCCTTTGTGAACATTGGACGAAAAAGAGAGGAAGCTGCCATCTCACTACTCAAAGACATGATGGATTCCTCCTACCTATTGCATGATGGCCGCCTTCCTTCATCCAGACCGGGCTCTGGGAGTTCATTGCAAAAATCCCCTGCTTTCTAGTCTCTAGTCCACCTACCATCTCAAATAATACTGTATATTCTACTATCAGACTTTTCAACAGCAGAGCAATTATAGAAGACACTCAAAACCAGGCTTGGATGTTTTGTGTTTATTTATGTACTGTGTGATGTATTTCTGTACTGTACTTGACAGCGTAACTGTGTGTGTGTGTGTGTGGGTGAGTGAGTGTACACCTGACTATCCTATCAGTGTGTCATAGGTAAGTGTGTGAGGGGTTGCAGGGACTGCCTGGTCTGGGACGTCATGGAGACTGGTCACCTGACCAGAGAAACAGGAAGTAATCATTTATCTCTATCCTTACCGCTCATAGAAACTACAACTCTGCCACCCTACACCCCAGAAAACGTGTGGCGAAACCATATTGCAAAATCCCCAAAAACATAAAGTAATGAGATCTGAACAAATTAAGAATATATAATCTTGTATGTGAGATAAGCTGTAAGTACTTACTGGTGTGTTCTTCAGGACAATGACGTAGCTAGAGTCTCTGGGTTGTACTTTGTAGTGCCTTAGAACCGGCCCCACCACTAAAACAAGAGCAGGACAACAACACAGGCTTAAGAGTGTGTGTGTGTGTGTGTGTACTAACCTGGAGCCTGTGTGCCTGACAGTCAGGGCATAACTGTTGCTCTCTGTTGCTGGGCGCAGGATGATCCCATCTGCTAGGGATGAAATGGAATGGCAAGAAAATACTTACCTGTAAATTGATATTCTGGTCGGGAAGGGAGAGAGTGGGAGAGAGAGAGGGAGGGGAGAAGGTGAGAGAGAGAGGGGAGAGAGGGAGGGGAGGGAGGGAGGTGAGAGGGGGAGGGGAGGGAGGAGAGGGAGACGAGTTATGACTAGAGAAAAAGAGAGAAGTAGAGAGATTTAAAGCAGATAACTTAGGGGGAAAAGCTGATAAATAGTGAGTAGAACATTTTGGTTAACAGATAAGACCATGTAGAGCACTACTGTCAAAATACCCTGCAACTACCTGAACACAACAATTCTCTCTAGCTCCACTCTGAAGTGACTTCCTCCAAGCAATGCGATGGAAATCCCCAGAACCCAACCCTCTAACTGAACAACACTGCTACCAACATATTATGCTTGTCTTGACACACTGAACAACACTGCTAGCAACCAACCATTACACCTCTACCTGGCTACATTTTATTCTGCTCCACCACCCTGGTATAGTTTGGTCCCTGTAATAGGAGATGTGCCAGGGGCTTATGGACTAATGTAAGAGTAATATATGTATACACACGTACACACAAGCAAGCGTGCACACACAACACACACACATTCCTAACATCCACATCCACGTTTATTCCTAACATCCATTGCTCAATTTATGAATTTGAGCGTGATGGTTACATAAGCACTAAGAGCGCACTCAATGAGCTGTATAGGGACATAAGCAAACAATAAAATGCTCATCGGTGACTGGTGTTTTTAATGCAAGAAAATTGAAATCCATTTTACCTAACTTCTACTAACATGTCACCTGTGTAACTAGAGGCCAAAAAACTCCAGATCACCTAGCCTAGTGGTTAGAGCGTTGGGCCAGTAACCGGAGGTTGCCAATCTGACCATAACTCTATCCTCCTGATTCCTGCTTACAAGCAAAAATAAACAGGATGTAACAGTGATGCGCTAAATAGGGAAGTGGTCTGATGAAGCGGATGCTAAGCTTCAGGACTGTTTCGCTAGCACAGACTGGAATGTGTTCCAGGACTCAGCCTAGGGCATTAAGGAGTTTACCACATCAGTCACCGGTTGTGGAGGCCAGGTCATCTGATGCAGCACTTCGTCGCTCTCCATGGTCAAATATCCCTTACACAGCCTGGAGGTGTGTTTGGGTCATTGTCCTGTTGAAAAACAAATGATAGTCCCACAAAGCGCAAACCAGATGTAATAGCGTATTGCTGCAGAATGCTGTGGTAGCCATGCTGGTTAAGTGTGCCTTGAATTCTAAATAAATCACTGACAGTGTCACCAGCAAAGCACCCTCACAACATCACACCTCCTCCTCCATGCTTCACGGTGGGAACCACACATGCAGAGATCATCCGTTCACCTACTCTGCTTCTCCCAAAGACACGGCGGTTGGAACCCAAAATCTCTAATCTGGACTCATCAGACCAAAGGACATATTTCCACTGGTCTAATGTCCATTGCTCGTTTTTCTTGGCCCAAGCAAGTCTCTTCTTCTTCTTGGTGTCTTTTAGTAGTGGTTTCTTTGCAGCAATTCAACCAATTCGACCTCTGAACAGTTAATGTTGAGATGTTTCTGTTACTTGAACTCTGTGAGGTGCAATCTGAGGTGCAGATAATTGCCGATTTCTATGGCTGATAACTCTAATGAACTTATCCTCTGCAGCAGAGGTAACTCTGGGTCTTCCTTTCCTGTGGTGGTCCTCGTGAGAGCCAGTTTCATCATTGAAGGTTTTGCAACTGCACTTGAAGAAACTTTCAAAGTTCTTGAAATGTTCCGCATTGACTGACCTTCATGTCTTAAAGTAATGATGGACTGTCGTTTCTCTTTGGTTATTTGAGCTGTTCTTGCCATAATATAGGCTTTCTTGCCATAATATATCTTCTGTGTACCACCCCTACCTTGTCACAACACAACTGATTGGCTCAAACATAATTAAATCCCACAGATTAACTTTTAACTAACTTAAATGTATATATATCCAATTTGTAAGTCGCTCTGGATAAGAGCGTCTGCTAAATGACTTAAATGTAAATGTAAATGTAACAAGGCACACCTGTTAATTGAAATGCATTCCAGGTGACTACCTCATGAAGCTGGTTGAGAGAATGCCAGAGTGTGCAAAGCTGTCATCAAGGCAAAGGGTGGCTACTTTGAAGAATCTCAAATCTCAAATATATTTGATTTGTTTAACACTTTTTTGGTTACTACATGATTCCATATGTGTTATTTCATAGTTTTGATGTCTTATTCTATAATGTAGAAAATAGTACAAATTAAGAAAAACCCTTGAATGAGTAGGTGTGTCCAAACTTTTGACTGGAACTGCGCAGCACCCCCACCCCCAAAACTACTTCCCACGGCTATGCTCAGAGGTGCGTGCTTAGTCCGCTCCTGTACTCCCTGCGTGGCTGCGCACGACTCCAACACAATCAGGCCCTAAAAATTGTCAAAGACTCCATCCACCCAAATCAGCCACCTTGCAAGCGGTACCGATACACCAAGTCTGGAACCAACAGGACCCTGAACAGCTTCTACCCCCAAGCCATAAGACTGCTAATTAGTTATGCATACAAAGCCCTCCCCCTACCTCCCTTCGGCAAATCCGACCACAATGCTGTCTTGCTCGTACGGCTTATAGGCAGAAACTCAAACAGGATGTACCAGTGACGAGAACTATTCAACGCTGGTCTGACCAATCGGAAGACACGCTCCAAGATTGTTTTGATCATACGGACTGGAATACGTTCGGATCAGCCTCAGAGGACAATATTGACCTATACGCTGACTCGGTGAGTGCGTTTATAAATAAGTGCATTGGAGACGTTGTATCCACTGTGACTATTAAAACCTACCCTAACAAGAAACTGTGGATGGCGGCATTCCCGTAAAACTGAAAGCGCGATCCACCGCATTTAACCATGGAAAGAGGTCTGGAGATATGGCTGAATATAAACAGTGTAGTTATTCCCTCTGCAAGGCAATCAAACAAGCAAAATGCCGGTACAGGGATAAGGTGGAGTCACAATTCAACGGCTCAGACACAAGACGTACAGTGGGGAGAAGAAGTATTTGATACACTGCCGATTTTGCAGGTTTTCCTACTTACAAAGCATGTAGACGGCTGTAATTTTGATCATAGGTACACTTCAACTGTGAGAGACGGAATCTAAAACAAAAATCCAGAAAATCACATTGTATGATTTTTAGGCAGTTGTCCCACATGCTTCAAGATGGCTACCATTGTTCCTGTACCCAAGAAGGCAAAGATAACTGAACTAAATGACTACCGCCCCGTAGCACTCACTTCTGTCATCATGAAGTGCTTTGAGAGGCTAGTCAAGGATCATATCACCACCACCTTACCAGCCACCCTAGACCCACGTCAGTTTGCATACCGCCCCAACAGGTTCACAGATGACGCAATCGCCATCACACTGCCGTATCCCACCGGAATAAAAATAATACCTATGTAAGAATGCTGTTCATTGACTACAGCTCAGCATTCAACAAGCTGGAGGCACTGCATCTCAACCCCTCCCTGTGCAACTGGGTCCTGGACTTCTGACGGGCCTCCCCCAGGTGGTAAATGTAGGAAACAACATCTCCACTTCGCTGACCCTCAACACTGTGGCCCCAAAAGTGTGTTTGCTCAGCCCTCTCCTGTACTCCCTGTTCACCCACGACTGCATGGCCACGCACGCCTCCAACTCAATCATCAAGTTTGCAGACGACACAACAGTAGTGGGCTTGATAACCAACAAAAACGAGACAGCCTACAGGGAGGAGGTGAGGGCACTCGGAGTGTGGTGTCATGAAAACAACCTCTCACTCAACGTCAACAAAACAAAGGAGATGATCGTAGACTTCAGGAAACAGCAGAGGGAGCACCCCCCTATCCACATCAAAGGGACAGCAGTGGAGAAGGTGGAAAGTTTTAAGTTCCTGGGCGTACACATCACAGACAAACTGAAATGGTCCACCCACACAGACAGTGTAGTGAGACGATGCAACAGAAATTTGTCTTGTCACCCAAAACCCTGACTAACTTTTACAGATGCACAATCGAGAGCATCCTGTCGGGCTGTACCATCCCTACCTTGTCACAACACAACTGATTGGCTCAAACGTAATTAAATCCCACAGATTAACTTTTAACAAGGCACACCTGTTAATTGAAATGCATTCCAGGTGACTACCTCATGAAGCTGGTTGAGAGAATGTCAAGAGTGTGCAAAACTGTAATCAAGACAAAGGATGGCTATTTGAGGAATCTCAAATCTCAAATATATTTAGATTTGTTTTTTTTTTCTTACTTTTTTTCTTACTACATAATTCTATATGTGTTATTTCATAGTGTTGATGTCTTCACTATTATTCTGCAATGTAGAAAATACTAAACATAAAGAAAACCCTTGAATGAGAAGGTGTTCTAAAACGTTTGACCGGTAGTGTATATATCTATCTCAATGACCTTGTTCGCACGCATCGACTCGGTACTGGTACCCCGTGTATATAGCCAAGTTATTGTTTCTCATTGTGTATCTATTATTACTTTGATCATTACATGTTTTACTTTATTATTATTTATATTATTTCTCTATTCCTTTCTCTCTGCATTGTTGGTGTCACGCCTTCTCCCACTCCCTCACCATTGTTGGTGTCACGCCTTCTCCCACTCCCTCTCTCCAGTGTCGGTCAACTATCCACCGGCCCTGGCAACCATTATTATGCACACCTGCTCCCCATCATTACACACACCTGGACTTCATCATCACCTTGATTACCTTCCCTTTATTTTGCCCTCAGTAGCCTCAGTCATCAGGCAGTATTGGTTTGTTTTCATGTTCAGTACGCATCCCCTGTTTTGTTGATTTGCCTTGCATCATTGTTATCTATCTCCTCCTGCTCCACCTGGCAAAATACTGCCTGACAATATGGAAGCAGCAGAAGAGGAAACCATCTTCCAAAAGGTACAGGAACAGGGTAATCTACTGCACCAACACCACGACCAGCTGGCACAACTGGGTATGGCCATGGAGGAGGTCCTCCTAGTTCTCCACTAACCTTGACATCACCAGCAAGGCTCTCATAACCCATATCAGAGGTTCTCATACCACGGGTCGTCACAGTGAGCCAGTCCCCCAGCCTACCCAGCCGTCCGCCCAGGTCAGCGATGCCCTACTGTCTCTTTCGGAGAAGTATAACGGTATTCCATCAAAATACCATGGCTTCCTACTCCAGTGCTCCCTCTATTTCGCCCATCAGACGGGAGCCCCAACCACCGAAAGGTCCAAGGTTGCCACAGTCATTTCCCTTCTGACCGGGCGGGCGTAGGAGTGGGCTATGGCCTTCTGGGAGAGAGGAGAGGAGGAGCTGGGTTCCTATGAGAGGTTCATGGCTCTGTTCAGGGTGGTCTTCGACCATCCTCCAGAGATCAGAGAGGAAAGTTAGAATTCTCAGACTCCAGCAGGGTGCCCAGACCCCTGCGGAGTACGCCCTCACCTTTTGGACTGTGGCAGCCTCCAGCGAATGGAATAAGCAAGCGCTCCACACTCTCTTCCAGAGAGGACTGCGCAAAGAGGTCCAGACGGGTTTGGCGTGTCTGGATGACAATCTATCCTTGGGGCCTCCCGGGTGGCGCAGTGGTCTAAGGCACTGCATCGCAGTGCTAACTGCGCCACCAGAGTCTCTGGGTTCGCGCCCAGGCTCTGTCGCAGCCGGCCGCGACCGGGAGGTCCGTGGGGCGACGCACAATTGGCATAGCGTCGTCCGGGGTAGGGAGGGTTTGGCCGGTAGGGATATCCTTGTCTCATCGCGCTCCAGCGACTCCTGTGGCGGGCCGGGCGCAGTGTGCGCCAGCCAAGGGGGCCAGGTACACGGTGTTTCCTCCGACACATTGGTGCGGCTGGCTTCCGGGTTGGAGGCGCGCTGTGATAAGAAGCAGTACGGCTGGTTGGGTTGTGCTTCGGAGGACGCATGGCTTTCGACCTTCGTCTCTCCCGAGCCCGTACGGGAGTTGTAGCGATGAGACAAGGTAGTAATTACTAGCGATTGGATACCACGAAAATTGGGGAGAAAATGGGAGAAAAAAAAAAAAAAAAAAAAAAAAGACAATCTATCCTTGGACGCACTCATTGCGATGGCCATCTGTCTGGATAACCTTCTTCGGGGGTGCCGGTGCCCACATCGACAATCGCCTCCCTCTTCATACTGTCATAAGGTAGAGCCTGAACCCATGGAGGTAGGGGCCACACACCTCTCCCAGACATCGCCGGAGAGTGTTGTGGCTCTGTCCTTATTGCGGCCAGGAGGGGCACCATCTTCAGCAGTGTCCTGTGCATCCCAACCCAGAGTCCACTAGGGCAGACGGGTGGCCCTGTGATCTTCCGTCTCCCAGTGTAGGCGTGAGTGTTCTATCATCATTGTTTTCCACCAAACCCTTTCTGGTTCCTAATTCGCTGGCTGTCCCTCAAGTGTTGTCGCTACAGCTCTAGTGGACTCCGGTGCCGCAGGGAATTTCATCGCCCAGCGCCACGCCTCCGTACCCGTTCTCCTCTCGTTTTCCGGTCCAAGCCCTGGATAAGCGACCATTGGGATCCGGCACAATCACGCACATCACAGCACCACTCACCCTCACAGTGGGACCCATGCACCAGGAAAGCCTTCTCTTCATCACCACACCTGTACACAAAGTCATCCTCAGCCTCCTGTGGCTCCAACGTCATAACCCCACCATTGAGGATGAAAATCACTGCATGGAGAGCTGGATGCCGGAAGACATGCTTTCCCGTACCTTGTGGTTCCACGTCGGTTGAGAGTCTTGTAAGTGCCCTCCAGCCCATCAATCGGTCCTCCCATATAATTGGCCCTGTGTTTTGGGACTTGGATGTGGACATCCCCCAGGCTCTGGAGATGGAACCCGCTCTTGCTACCTGCCCTCCAGAATGCATCTACTCTCCCACAGGGGTAAGAAAACGGCTATTGACCTGGGCGCACACACAGGTATCCCCTGCACTATCCAATCCCTCTCCGATAAGTACTGGTGGACCACCTTGGTGCAAGACGTCATCAGCTAACCAAATCTCTCCAGCAGGGAAACTACTTCTCCTTCCTGTGCCTCAGTGGCCTTGGTGCCATCTGTCCATAGACTTTGCTACTGATCTCCCTGCGTCTGATGGTTTCACCACTGTTATGGTTGTTGTGGACAGAATCTCCAAATACTGCCGTTTTATCCCTCTCTCTGATCTCCCTACCACTCTCCAGGTTGCCGAGGCACTGTTCCAGCAGGTCTTCCGGCACTATGGCCTTCCGGGGGACATTGTCTCTGACCGTGGCCCCCAATTCATGTTGCGGGTATGGAGAGCCTTCATGGAGAAACTGGGGACCACCGCCAGCCTCGCATCCAGGTACCGGCCTCAGTCCAACAGGCAGGTGGAGAGGAACAACCAGGAGCTGGGAAGGTTCCTAAGGAGTCACTGCCAGGGGAGTGGGCTTGGTTCCAGAACTCACTTAGTCACTTCTCCACCGGGCTGACTCCCTTCCAGTGCGTTCTGGGATATCAGCCAGCCCTGGCTCCATGGACTCCGAGCCACACTGAGGCCCCTGCAGTGGATGAGTGGTGCCGTCCTGGTCCCCTGGATGATGTCATCCCCTGTAACACCCCTCCGCCTCCCCTGGACATTGATGTGACCACTCCTATGCTGTCAGGTCCCTACTGGACTCCTGATGTCGTGGGGGTCAGCTTCAGTACCTGGTGGACTGGAAGGGGTACGGCCCAGAGGAGCGCTGTGGGGTTCCGGCGGCCGACATTCTGGACCCTAACATTGTCCGGGATTTCCATCTCCACCGTCCGACCTGTCCGCTCTGAGCCCTCGGAGCCATCCTCCTAGCAGGCGTCATCCTGCGACTGGAGCCGCGCGTAAGGACGGGGGTACTGTCACTCCTACTCTGGCTCCCTCTCTCCAGTACTCATTATAGCAGGTCTACTAACCACCGGTCCTGGCAACCATCATTACGCACACCTGCTCCCCATCATTACACACACCTGGACTTCATCATCACCTTCCCTTTATTTAGCCCTCAGTAGCCTCAGTTATCAGGCAGTATTGGTTTGTTATCATATTCAGTACGCATACCCTGTTTTGTTCATTTGTCTTCCATCATTGTTATTAAACTCTCCTTCTGAACCTGCTTCCTGACTCCCTGCGTATACGTGACAGTTGGTAAGGGCCCGTAAGTAAGGATTTCACTGTTAGTTAGTTCACACTTGTTTTTTTACAAAGCATGTGACAAATAACTTTTTTATTTTTTATTTGACATTTCTCCAGACAGATCCCTAACCTGTTTAGCAAAACTAGTGACGGGGCAGCCGTTGTGTTGTTTTTCAAGTCCCTGACTGTACATTTAAGAATATTCTAAGACGCTTCATACATATGGGCCCAGATGGCACTAAATGGACTTGTACATACTACAATATGCCCTTAGGAGTTGGGTGGGAAGTAACATGAAGTAAGTCATGAAGACTTGTGCAAATATAGACAGATTGGGTTTAAGCAACTGATTCAGGGTTTTATGCGTTTGGTCTCAGGTCAAAGGCTAGTGCATAACATGCAATATCAAAGTATTGTTAGCATCAGCCTAGTGTGCTAACCTCTAATGCTAAATATTGTTGACATCAGCCTAGCATGCTAACCGCTAATACTAACGCTAACTAAAATATGATGAATCAGAGGTAAGGTTTGCATACAATTTATCACGCTCAAATGTTTGTTTATTTTTGCTATTTTGATAAATGAGAGCCTTTGATCGTAAGGCTCTGATGTAAGTGCTCTTCAGTGTTAAAAAGGAATGTGGTAGTAACATCTTTGATGCAAGGAAATTGGTCATGCCATACCATAGGTCCTCAGGGAAACAGGGCCACTCCCCATCTAAATGTAGGTCACCTGGTCTAAAAATACATCTGGTACACAGCCATTTAAGTGTTCAGCTGTAGGCTTAGACAGGGAAAAATATTTTATTAAAAAAAGGCTTTCCTCATAATCGTATTTTGAGCGCAAAGGCTACTAGTCATAGAACAGAAATAAAATAAAAAATGGGCTAAAGTCCCATATTAAAGTAATTTTTGATGGAAATACAGTAATATTTGTCAAAACTAGTTGGTTTCAGAGCTGGAAGGGACTCTCTAGATATAATTTATGCGAGTGTATTTGTGCCAAGTGTCTCATTGACCTATTGAAAAGCCATACTCCTACTTCATTTATTTCCTGTTTAACAAAGTCATTGGCTGGATGTTGGGACAGTGTGATTTTTATTATGAATGCTAATTAATTAGGTAAGTTAGGTTTTCCCTCCTTTACAATGTGTGCTTTGGAGCACTGGGACGTTTGGTCTTCCTTTTGTACCTGAGCCACTGGAGGATTTCAAAAGACCATTAACAATGAATAATGATAGTCCTCTAGAGATAAGAATGCACTGTGCACAGGTTTTTCTGCGGATACCATTTCATTTAATCCAATTTTTCCAATGTTCTTGTACGAGAGTCAGTTTCAGATTCATGAAAATGATCTTGTCTGCTGCATTTTAAATGTTTGCTGAGGTTCTCAAATCTGTTTTCTTGTCTACTTTCATCTAGTTTCTCAATTCACAATGTCTTTTACCCACCCCCTAATTTGGTTTAGTAAAACATCCAGAATACACTCATGTTGTCTTACAAGGAGTCCAGTTTCAAACTGATAAGAAAATTCCAACATCTTATGAAATGGATTGTCTTTTAACCTGGACTGTCACAACATAAACAAGTAATAAACCTGCACACAGTATTGGCACATCTCTTCGTGCTCTTCTTTGAAAAGAAATGCAGTGCACCAAAGAGAAATATTTAAGTCCAAGTTTTCATGTATGCCAAACACTACTGGTCGCCGCATTGAAGTCTATGACCTGTGGGCTATTTACACTCCAAATAAAGCCTCAGTATTTTCTCTCAGCTAGGATTCAGATTGGCTGTGGGTCCACTGGGTATAGGTTAAGACATTGAAGATAACAAGCCAGATAAGGATATCCACATAATCTAGTCAGTCATCAAACAGTAGAGAATGAATTGGAATATATGTTCATGATTGTGACTTGAAACCACAGAGCAGACCGTTTTGTTTGAGCAAAACGAGCCTGAATTGTTGACAACAAAGACTTATAGTACACTTAAAGAATGCATGACAAGTTCTGCTATCTGCTATGGGTTGGCTACAACTACAAGGCTTGTAGTACTACACGCATCCAACAATTTTCCAGGTATATGTCACGCCCTGACCATAGAGAGCACTTGTTTCTCTATGGTGTAGTAGGTCAGGGTGTGACCAGGGGGCTTTCTAGCTTATAATTTCTATGTTGTGTTCTAGTTTATATTTTCTACGTTAGTGTTTTGTATGATTCCCAATTAGAGGCAGCTGGTAATCGTTGTCTCTAATTGGGGATCATATTTAGGTAGATATTTTTCCCACCTGTGTTTGTGGGATATTATTTTGTGTTTGTGCATGTGCACCACGTAGTCACGTTCCGTTGTTCGTTAATTTGATTTATTGTTTTGGCTTATGTTTCACTTTGGAATAACTATGTGGAACTCACTAGCTGCTGCGCCTTGTTCCTGTTCTTACGACAACCGTGACAGTATAGTACAAAAAATGTCAAATAAATACCTGAATACTGCTGTAAATTATTTTTAAAATGCAACCAAAGCATGTATAAAGGTGTGTCAATAACTACAGTGCCTTGAAAAATAATTCACACCCCTTTTTGTCAACGATCTACAGAAAATACTATGCAATGTCAGGGTAAGAAAAATTCTAACATTTGAAAAAAAAAAAGAAAGAAAAATAAAACACTAATGTACAATATCTTGATTAGATACAGTTGAAGTCGGAAGTTTATATACACCTTAGCCAGAAACATTTAAACTCAGTTTTTCACCATTTCTGATATTCAATCCTTGTAAAAATGCCCTGTCTAAGGTCAGTTAGGGATCACCACTTTATTTTAAGAATGTGAAATCTCAGAATAATTGTAGAGAGAATTACTTATTTCAGCTTTTATTTCTTTCATCACATTCCCAGTGGGTCAGAAGTTTACATACACTCAATTAGTATTTGGTAGCATGGCCTTTAAATTGTTTAACTTGGGTCAAACAATTCAGGTAGACTTCCACAAGCTTCCCACAATAAGTTGGGGTGAATTTTGGCCCACTCCTCCTAACAGAGCTGGTGTAACTGAGTCAGGTTTGTAAGCCTCCTTGCTCGCACACGCTTTTTCAGTTCTGCCCACAAATATTCTTTGGGATTGAGGTCAGAGCTTTGTGATGGCCACTCCAATACCTTGACTTTGTTGTCCTTAAGCCATTTTGCCACAACTTTGGAAGTTTGCTTGGGGTCATTGTCTATTTGGAAGACCCATTAGCCACCAAGCTTTAACATCCTGACTGATGTCTTGAGATATTGCTTCAATATATTCACATAATTTAACTGCCTCATGATGCCATCTATTTTGTGAAGTGCACCAGTCCCTCCTGCAGCAAAGCACCCCCACAATATGATGCTGCTGCCCCCGTGCTTCCCGGTTGGGATGGTGCTCTTCAGCTTGCAAGCCTCCCCCCTTTTTCCTCCAAACATAACAATGGTCATTATGGCCAAACAGTTCTATTTTTGTTTCATCAGACCAGAGGACATTTCTCCGAAAAGTACGATCTTTGTCCCCATTGCAAACCGTAGCCTGGCTTTTTTTATGGCAGTTTTGGAGCAGTGGCTTCTTCCTTGCTGACCAGCCTTTCAGGTTGTGTCGATATAGGACTCGTTTTACTGTGAATATAGATACTTTTGTATCTGTTTCCTCCTTCCTGCATCTTCACAAGGTCATATTGCATATTCAGCAATTTACAAAAAAATTGAAGCTGAAATTGGGATTTTATTTTAGGAGTAAGGCCTGTTTTTCTTTTGAAGCCAGAAGAAGGCTAGTATCAGCTACATTTATGCCTTTTCTAGACTATGGGGATATATTATATATGAATGCTTCCGCTCAGTGTTTGAGATCAATTGACACTCTTTACCATGGCACTTTGAGATTTATTTTAAACTGCAAAACCCTTATGCACCACTGCACTTTGTATACCAGGGTTGGCTGGCATTCTCTAGTCACTCGTAGGCTCAGTCACTGGTATACTTTTATTTACAAAGCCATTTTGGGTTTACTACCTTTTTATTTGGGCATTTATTGTTCAGAAATGTCTTCTGGAGGTCTACAATTTTTTTTCTGAGGTCTTGGCTGATTTATTTTGATTTTTCCATGATGTCATGCAGAGGCACTGAGTTTGAAGGTAGGCCTTGAAATACATCCACAAGTACACCTCCAGTTGACTCAAAGGATGTCCATTAGCCTATCAGAAGCTTCTAAAGCCATGACACCATTTCTAGAATTTTCCAAGCTGTTTAAAGGCACAGTCAACTCAGTGTATGTAAACTACTGAACCACTGGAATTGTGACTTATACAGTGAATTATAAGTCAAATAATCTGTCTGTAAACAATTGTTGGAAAAATTACTTGTCATGCACAAAGGTGATGTCCTAACTAACTTGCCAAACTATGGTTCGTTAACAAGACATTTGTGGAGTGGTTGAAAAACGAGTTTTAATGACTCCAACCTAAGTGTATGTAAACTTCCGACTTCAACTGTTAGTACCCCCCTGAGTCAATACATCTCAAATCACCTTTGGCAGCGATTACAACTGTGAGTCTTTCTGGGTAAATTCTCTAAAAGCTTTCCACACCTTGATTGAGCAACATTTGCCCATTATTCTTTTCAACATTCTTAAAGCTGAAATTGGTTGTTAATCATTACTCAACAACCATTTTCAGGTCTTGCCATTAATTTCCAAGCAGATTTAAGTCAAAACTGTAACTCGGCCACTCAGGAACATTCACTGTCTTCTTGGTGAGCAACTCCAGTCCAGATTTGGCCTTTTGCTTTAGGTTATTGTTCTGCTGAAAGGTGAATTACCTCCCAGTGTCTGGTAGAAAGCAGACTGAACCAGGTTTTCATCTTGAATTTCACTTGTGCTTAGATCCATTCCGTTACTTTTTCTTTGTGAAATACTCCCCAGTCCTTAATGACTACAAGCATACCCATAACATGATGCAGCCACCACTATGCTTGAAAATATGGAGAGTGGTACTCAGTAATGTTTTCTATTTGATTTGCCCCAAACATAACACTTTGTATTCAGGAAAAAAAGTGAAAAATGTTTTGCAGTATTACTTTAGTGCCTTGTTGCAAACAGGATGCATGTTTTGGATTTTTTAAATTCTGTACAGGCTTCCTTTTTTCACTCTGTCAATTAGGTTAGTCTTATGGAGTAACTACATTGTTGTTGATCCATCCTCAGTTTTCTCCTATCGCAGCCTATCAATCTGTAACTGTTTTCAAGTTAGGAAGGACGCCTATATCTTTGTAGTGACTGGTTGTATTGATACACCATACAAAGTGTAATTAATAACTTCATCATGCTCAAAGGGATATTCAGTGTCTTCTATTCTTTTTTTTACCCCTCTACCAATAGGTGCCAATTCACTGCTCGACTGAGGTACCTAACAGATAATTGTATGTGTAGGTAGTCATTCAGAATTCATGGTAATCACTATTATTGCACACAGAGTTGAGTCCATGCAACTTATTATGTGACTTATTATGGTCATTTTTACTCCTAAATGTATTTAGATTTGCCAAAACAAAGGAGTTGAATACTTGACTCAAGACATTTCAGCTTTTAATTTTTTATTCATTTGTAAAAATCATAATTCTACTTTGACATTATGGGGTATTGTGTTTAGGCAGGCCAGTGACGAAAAACTCAATTTAATCAATTTACAATTCAGGCTGTAACAACAAAATGTGGAAAAAGTCAAGGGGTGTGAATACTTTAAGAATGGCACTGTATATTCTTTTCATTTCTCATAATTTGCCATTATGGAGAGATTCTCTGTGACGGTAAATTGATTATTGCAATATTTGACATTTAAATCTCTACCCATGAATCAAACCAATATCATGACTTCAACTCTATATGCTCAAGTATACAAGAGACAGTTAGGCTAAAGATTATTTATTTTTATAGACTGTCATTGAAGTGCAATGAGTCTCTCTTCCAGACAGATGTTCCAGTGTGGTTGTACATTTCCATTCCGTATCTACACTGTCACTTCAGTTTCCATAACTAAGTGGGAGATTAGTGTATGAGGAGGCGACTGCTCATCCAGGACGCCATTATGATTCCCTGGGGTGTAATAAGGAATCTAAGAAAGGAACTGCAGTGGAGAGGAGGATGGCCGTTACCAGAGCCATATACAGTACCAGTCAAAAGTTTGGACACACCTACTCATTCAAGGGTTTTACTTTATTTTTACTATTTTCTACATTGTAGAATAATAGTGAATACATCAAAACTATGAAATAACACATATGGAATTGTGTAGTAACCAAAAAAGTGTTTAACAAATCAAAATATATTTTATATTTGAGAGTCTTCAAAGTAGCCACCCTTTGCTTATAAGACCGCTTTGCACACACTTGGCATTCTCTCAACCAGCTTCATGAGGTAATCACCTGGAATGCAGATAGCCCTATTTGGTAAAAGACCAAGTCCATATTATGGCAAGAAGAGCTCAAATAAGCAAAGAGAAACAACAGTCCATCATTACTTTAAGACATGAAGGTCAGTCAATCCGGAAAATGTCAAGAACTTTTAAAGTTTCTTAAAACCATCAGGTGATTTGATGAAACTGGCTCTCATGAGGACCGCCACAGGAAAGGAAGACGCAGAGTTACTTAGTTAATTAGAGTTAGCTGCACCTCAGATTGCAGCCCAAATAAATACTTCACAGAGGTCAAGTAACAGACACATCTCAACATCAATTGTTCAGAGGAGACTGCGTGAATCAGGCCTTCATGGTCGAATTGCTGCAAGGAAACCACTACTAAAGGACACCAATAAGAAGAAAAGACTTGCTTGGGCCAAGAAACATCAACAATGGGCATTAGACCAGTGGACATCTGTCCTTTGGTCTGATGAGTCCAAATTTGAGATTTTTGGTTCCAACCGCCGTGTCTTTGTGAGACACAGAGTAGGTGAATGGATGATCTCCGCATGTGTGGTTCCCACCGTGAAGCATGGAGGAGGAGGTTTAATGGTCTGGGGTGCTGACACTGTCTGTGATTTATTTAGAATTCAAGGCACACTCAACCAGCATGTCTACCACAGCATTCTGCAGCGATACGCCAGCCCATCTGGTTTGTGCTTAGTGGGACTATCATTTGTTTTTCGACATGACAATGACCCAAAACACACCTCCAGGCTGTGTAAGGGCTATTTGACCAAGGAGAGTGATGGAGTGCTGTATCAGATGACCTGGCCTCCTCAATCACCTGACCTCAACCCAATTGAGATTGTTTGGGATGAGTTGGACCGTAGAGTGAAGGAAAAGCAGCCAACAAGTGCTCAGCATATGTGGGAACTCCTTCAAGACTGTTGAAAAGCATTCCTCATGAAGCTGGTTGAGAGAATCCCAAGAGTGTGCAAAGCTGTCTTTCAAGGTAAAGGGTGGCTATTTTGAAGAATATCAAATATGAAATAAATTTAGATTTGTTTAACACTTTTTTGTTACTACATGATTCCATATGTGTTATTTCATAGTGTTGATGTCTTCACTATTATTCTACAATGTAGAAAAAAGTACAAATAAAGAAAAATGCTTGAATGAGTAGGTGTGTCCAAACCTTTGACTGGTACTGTATTTAGAGCGTTAAGCCAACTTTTAGAATTTGTAATATTGCTCTAAATCAAGACATTCAGTTACATAGCTAGCATTGTTTAAATATTCTCCATGTGATGTTAATGGGGAGCTAACATCGCTGCCATAGAATGTTGAAGTGTCATGTAAATATGTCATGTCATTTTTTTACATTTTAGTCGACATTGGTAGGCCGTCATTGTAAAATAAGAATTTGTTCTTCACTGACTTGCCTAGATAAATAAAGGTTAAAGAAAAAAGCCTCCTCATCCAGAGCAATTTACAGTAGAGTGCATATATTGTCGTACTGGGTCCCCGTGGCAGTCGAACCCACGACCCTGGCTTTGCTAGCGCCATGCTCTACCAACTGAGCAAGATGGGACAATCATAGACATTGAATTGGCCCAACTCTCTAAATATATGTCTGGTCGTGTCTCAACTTGAAGATGACATCAAGAGCATCAAATTATTCTGACAAGAGATGAGTTGTTCTGAATGTATTTCCAAATAGGTACACCTGATGAGTGTAGATTGTAAATCCATCCATGGTTATTCAGATAATGAGATTTACAACATAACAGAGTTGTGCATAGAAATGCACGTTCAGGATTATGATTGTACCTGCTGTTTTGTAATGCAATCCAATTTACCTTAGAAAGACGTCGTACCGTAGAAATGTCTGCTTTATTAATTTCAGTTTCTTAATCCAGCTTAGAAGATATGGTCAATTAGACTATTTGTGGTAAAACAATGTTGTCCTGTGGGATTTGAACATGCAGAGCTACAGTGAACAGTAATTTGAGGTCCAATTTATGTCCCCCCCCTCAAAGCTACTCTCTATTGTAGCACTATGATACAAATCATATTCTCCGTATGCTTATAGAGCAGGGGTGGCCAATTCTCCTCCTGTTAGCCCAGCGCTGTGGCAATCTTCCCCCTCCACCTGTTAGCCTAGTGTCGTGGCTAGCTGTCCCCCCTCCTCTTGTTAGCCTATCGCTGTGGCACTAGGTGTCCCCCCTCCTGTTAGTCAAGCGCGGTTGCTAGGTGTCCCCCCTCCTGTTAGGCTAGCGCTGTTGCTAGGTGCCCCACCTCCTCCTGTTAGCCTAGCACTGTGGTTAGGTGCCCCACCTCCTCCTGTTAGCCTAGCACTGTGGCTAGGTGCCCCACCTCCTCCTGTTAGTCTAGCACTGTGGCTAGGTGCCCCACCTCCTCTTGTTAGCCTAGCACTGTGGCTAGGTGCCCCACCTCCTCTTGTTAGCCTAGCACTGTGGCTAGGTGCCCCACCTCCTCTTGTTAGCCTAGCGCTGTGGCTAGGTGCCCCACCTCCTCCTGTTAGTCTAGCACTGTGGCTAGGTGCCCCACCTCCTCCTGTTAGTCTAGCACTGTGGCTAGGTGCCCCACCTCCTCTTGTTAGCCTAGCACTGTGGCTAGGTGCCCCACCTCCTCTTGTTAGCCTAGCGCTGTGGCTAGGTATCCCCCCTCCTCCTGTTAGTCTAACGCTGTGGCTAGGTGTCCCCTCTAGCTGCCCCCCCCCCCTCCTACTCCAACACACCTGATTTCAGGATGTTGCTCAAGCCCTACTCTAAAGCCTTGTTCACATTGGCAGTATGAAGTGACTCAAATCCTTTTTTTCCATATCCAATTCGAATTTGTTATTTTTCCTGCAGTCTGAACAGCGAAAAAGCACATGGAATCGGATATTTCAAGACACATTTCAAACCACCTTTGTATGGGGGTTCTTAGTCAGATACAAATCTTATTCCTGGCGATTCAACTTGTGTCTGAATGGTCAAATCTAATTTATTTACACTCAAGGGGTTTTTACAGTGTTATGTGGCATATCGTGTTGCTTGCTAGCTACTCTGTTGACAGTTTGACAAGAACATGTGGTCGATAACTACACTGAACAAAAATATAAACACAACATGTAAAGTGTTGGTCCCATGTTTCATGAGCTGAAATGAAAGATCCCAGAAATGTTCCAAATACACTAAAATCTTATTTCTCTCAAATTTTGTGCACAAATTTGTTCACATTACTGTTAGTGAGCATTTCTCCTTTGCCAAGATAATCCATTCACCTGACAGGTGTGGCATATCAAGAAGCTGATTAAACAACATGATCATTACACATGTGCAGGTGCTGGGGACAATAAAAGGCCACTCTAAAATGTGTAGTTTTGTCACACAACACAATGCCACAGACGTTGGCACAGGCTAGCCAAAAAGGACTTGTTTCAAAGTTGGATCATCTCATCATTTGAGACTTTAAAAGTGTTCTAACACTATGATTTGGAACATTAAAAGCAACTTGGAAACGTCCATGGCAGGCATTGTTGTTACCTTAGCTTGCTACATAATTTCTACATGATAGGAAGCACAAGCACCACCACCTGTCAGGCTAAACCACCGTGCACACACCGTTGTTACTATGACAACTAGCATAGCCATGTTAGCAAATTACTGCTGTCTGAACACACCCACATCTAATTTGGTCACTTGTAACTCAGCTGTTTGGACAGTCAGTATTCCAAGTCGAATTTGAAAAACAAAACTGATTTGAGGATTATGGCCTGCAGTGTGAACAAGGCACAACGCACCTGATTCTACTAATCAGCTACACCACATGATGAAAAGTATGTGGATACCTGCTGGTTGAACATCTCATTCCAAAATAATGGGAAGGCTTTCCATTGCTGCAGGGACTTGCTTCCATTCAGCCAAAAGAGCATTCATGCTCTTGTGGCAGAAATGTGACGAACTGACTTGTATGACTTTGCTAAGTGGAAAGTCACTGAGCTCTTCAGTAAGGCCATTCTATGGCCAATGTTTTTCTATGGAGATTTCATGGCTGTGTGCTGGATTTTATACACCTGTCAGCAACGGGTGTAGCTGAATCCACTAATTTGAAGGGGTGTCCACATACTTTTGTATATATAGTGTACTTTTCAGGGCCTTGATTAAGCTGTATTAGGTGTGTTAGAAACGGGCTGGAGCAAAATCCTGCATACTAAGTAGTTCCCTTGGAGGAGGGTTGACCACCCCTTGTCTATAGGAACAATTACCCTCCTGGAGGACCTGAGCCCTGGGACAATTTTTTATTTATTTTTACCTTTATTTAACTAGGCAAGTCAGTTAAGAACAAATTCTTATTTTCAATGACGGCCTAGGAACAGTGGGTTAATTGCCTTGTTCAGGGGCAGAACGACAGATTTGTACCTTGTCAGCTCGGGGATTGATCTTGCAACCTTTTGGTTGGTATTCCAACAGTCTAACCACTAGGCTACGCTGCTGCCCCAGGCCTTCGTGGCCTGATGACTCCTTGCTGTCCCCAGTCCACCTGGTCGTGCTGCTGCTCTGACCTGTTCACCGGACGTGCTACCTTGTCCCGGACCTGCTGTTTTTGACTCTCTCTACCGCACCTGCTGCCTCTAACTCTGTATGTTCAGCTATGAAAAGCCAATTGACATTTACTCCTGAGGTGCTGACCTGTTGCACCCTCTACAACCACTGTGATTATTATTATTTGACCCTGCTGGTCATTTATGAACGTTTGAATATCTTGGCCATGTACTGTTATAATCTCCACCCGACACAGCCAGAAGAGGACTGGCCACCCCTTAGAGCCTGGTTCCTCTCTTGGTTTCTTCCTAGGTTCCTGCCCTTATAGGGAGTTTTTCCTAGCCACCGTGCTTCTACATCTGCATTGCTTGCTGTTTGGGGTTTTAGGCTGGGTTTCTGTATAGCACTTTGTGACATCGGCTGATGTAAACGGGCTTTATAATTACATTTGATTGATTTGATTGATTGATTGATTGATATAGCATACAAATGATTGAATTAGCCGGAAGACCAACCAAGAGATTTGAATACACATGCTTATTTCTTCTGCCAATGATGGATCACTGCCAGGTGAACCACTGCCAGGTGAAGCACAATCTGAATGAGTGAGTAATTGTGTTATTACACTTGCCTGAATAGTTACCTTTGGATAGTCTAGATGTTAGCAAATTAAACCCTATGGCCTAATATCTGGTAGTATGAGCTGAGTCTTTCATCCACCCACCTACACAAAGGAAGCTGTGAGGAGTGTCCTGGGAGGCAACAGATGCCGGGGGACATGAAAGGAGTTCAGGGAAGTGAGTCCTGAATAATTTCAGGTCAGTTCTAAGGCCTCATGTTAAATTCAGAGGGTTATCGGGTATAAGAAAGCTCCTGAAATGTAAAACCAGAAATGGAAATAAACCTGTATCGGCTTCTTGCGAAGTCATGGGAATTGAAATATATACTGAACGTACAAAACATGAAGACCACCTTCCTAATATTGAGTTGCACCCCGCCCTTTTCTGTCAGAACAGCCTCAATTCGTCGGGGCATGGACTCTACAAGGAGTCGAAAGCGTTCCACCGGGATGCTGGCTTGCTTCCTACAGTTGTGTCAAGTTGGCTGGATGTCCTTTGGATGGTGGACCATTCTTGATACACACAGGAAACTTTTTACTTTTATTAAACACTTTTTACTTTGAACAAATTTATCATCGTCTTAGTTTTGTCCTCGCTCAACTTCTTTCGTACAACTTTTTCACCCAGGACGCTTTATCTGGACATGGTTCTACAGGACCTTCACCAGCCGAAAAAGCTAAGTAGGAACATGAACGCTGTGCCCTCTAATTTCAGCTGCTCCATTAGACTTAAAAATGAACTTCCTGCGATCATACACTGTTAACCAGGGGGCTAGGCTACCGAAGATGGTGCTGGCTGAGGCGAAAACTTGCGAGTGTTGAGAGTATAGGGATTTTGTTTTCTACAGTATGTTGGCACCAACAATGTTAAGATGAAACAGTCACCGGTCACCAAGCGCACACATAGCTTCAGCATGTAAATTAGCCAGAAAGATGTGATGGCATTGAGTAATTGTGTCTGGCCCCTTCCCAGTTAAGGGTAGTGATGAGCACTACAGCACAGTCTCACAACTCAATTGCTTGTTGAAACTTGTTTCTGCCCCTCCTAAAAGATTGAATCTGAAGATAATTGTCCCTCTATCTGCGACTCACCCACAAACAAGACCAAGCCTGGCCTGCTGAGAAGTGACAGACGCCATCCTACCTAGAGCACTCTCATGGTGCTCTCATCTTATAAATCAACATAGACAGGGCTCTAACTTCTCTAGCTACACAATGAGATAGGGTGCTGGCCAGGCAGCAAGCTGTTAGCCAGTCTGCGAGTCTGCCTCTAGCACAGTCAGTGTAGTCAGCTGAGTTTTCCCCATTGAGACTATGTCTGTGCCTTGATCTAGGTTGGGAAAATCTAAACATTGCGTTGTTCACCTTAGAAATCTCATTGGAATAAAGACCCCCTCCATCCCTGTCATTTTTTAAATAGATTGTGATAATATCTCACATCTCAAAATAGGACTCCTTAATAATGTTAGATCCCTCACTTCCAAGGCAGTCATAGTCAATGAACTAATCACTGATCATAAACTTGATGTGATTGGCCTGACTGAAACATGGCTTAAGCCTGATGAATTTACTGAGTTAAATGAGGCCTCTCCACCTGGTTACACTAGTGACCATATCCCCCGCGCATCCCACATAGGCAGAGGTGTTTGTAACATTTTTGACAGCAAATTTAAATTTATTTAAAAAACTATCTGTTTTATCTTTTGAGCTTCTAGTCATGAAATCTACGCAGCCTACCCAATTACTTTTTAAAGCAGGTCTCCTGGTCCGTATAAAGCGTTCCTCACTGAGTTCCCTGAATTCCTATCTGACCTTGTAGTCATGGCAGATAATATTCAAATTTTTCCACAGCCCACAGGCTTTTGGCACCATCATCGACACAGTGGGTTTTATCCAACATGTCTCCGGACCTACACATTGCCAAAATCATACTCTTGATATAGTTTTGTCCCGTGGAATAGATATTGTGGATCTTAATGTTTTTCCTCAAAATTCTGGACTATCAGACCACCATCTTATTACTTTTAAATCACAACAAATCCTTTGCTTAGACCCCAACCAAGGATTATCATTAGCCATGCTATAAATTCTTGGACAACCCAAAGATTCTTTGATGCCCTTCCAGACACCCTCCACCTACCCAAGGACGTTGGAGTACAAAAATCAGTTAACCACCTAACCAAGGATCTAAACTTATGTAACGGTGGTCCTCCTCCTCTTCAACCGAAGAGGAGGAGTAGTGATGGAACCAAGGCGCAGCGGGTTGTGAAGACATAATTTATTTAAAGAAAAGACGAAAAAACACGAAGAACGCACGAACAGGGAAAAATAGACTACACAAAATGACGATGTACAAAACAAACCGAACAGTCCCGTATGGTGCGACAAACACTGACACAGGAGACAACCACCCACAACGAACACTGTGAAACAACCTACCTAAATATGACTCTCAATTAGAGGAACGCCAAACACCTGCCTCTAATTAAGAGCCATACCAGGCAACCCTTAAACCAACATAGAAACAGAAAACATAGAATGCCCACCCAAACTCACGTCCTGACCAACTAACACATACAACAAACTAACAGAAATAGGTCAGGAACGTGACATAATCCCCCCAATAAGGTGCGAACTCCGGGCGCACCAGCACAAAGTCTAGGGGAGGGTATCTGACCACGGTGGTGGCTCAGGCTCAGGGCGAGGTCCCCACCCCACCATAGTCAATCCCAGCCTACATCTCCCCCTACAAATGACCACCCTCATATTACACCCACTAAATCTTTTAGGTAACATCGACACAAGGGGCAGCACCGGGATAGAGGGATAGCTCAGGACAGAGGGATAGCTCAGGATAGAGAGGTAGCTCAGGATAGAGAGGTAGCTCAGGATAGAGAGGTAGCTCAGGATAGAGGGGCAACTCCGGACTGAAAGGCAGCTCCGGACAGAGAGACAGCTCTGGACTGAGGGGCAGTTCTGGATAAATAGCCGCTCTGGGCTGAGGGACAGCTCATGACTGGCTGACGGCTCTGGACGCTCATGGCTGGCTGACGGCTCTGGACGCTCATGGCTGGCTGACGGCTCTGGACGCTCATGGCTGGCTGACGGCTCTGGACGCTCATGGCTGGCTGACGGCTCTGGACGCTCATGGCTGGCTGACGGCTCTGGACGCTCATGGCTGGCTGACGGCTCTGGACGCTCATGGCTGGCTGACGGCTCTGGACGCTCATGGCTGGCTGACGGCTCTGGACGCTCATGGCTGGCTGACGGCTCTGGACGCTCATGGCTCGCTGGCGGCTCTGGCAGATCCTGTCTGGTTGGCGGCTCTGGCAGATCCTGTCTGGTTGGCGGCTCTGGCAGATCCTGTCTGGTTGGCGGCTCTGGCAGATCCTGTCTGGTTGGCGGCTCTGGCAGATCCTGTCTGGTTGGCGGCTCTGGCAGATCCTGACTGACGAATGGCTCTAGCGGCTCCTGACTGACTAACGGCTCTGACGGCTCGGGACAGACGGGCGGCTCTAATGGCTCGGGACAGACGAATGGCTCAGACGGCGCTGGGGAGACGGATGGCTCAGATGGCGCTGCGGAGACGGATGTCTCAGACTGATCCTGTCTGGCGGAAGGCTTTGGCTGCTCCTGTCTGGGGGAAGGCTCTGTAGGCTCATGGCAGACGGGCAGTTCATGCGGCGCTTGGCAGACGGACAGTTCAGACGCCGTTGGGCAGACGGCAGACTCTGGCCGGCTGATACGCACTGTAGGCCTGGTGCGTGGTGCCGGAACTGGAGGCACCGGACTGGGGACACGCACTTCAAGCCTAGTGCGGGGAGCAGGGACAGGGCACACTGGACTCTCAAAGCGTACTATATGCCTGGTGAGTGATACCGGCACTGGTGGCACCGGGCTGAGTGCACGCACATCAGGACGAGTACGGGGAGAAGGAACAGTGTGTACAGGGCCTGGAGACGCACAGGTAGCTCAGTGCGTAGTGCCGGAACTGGAGGCACTGGACTGGAGACACGCACCATAGAGAGAGTGCGTGGAGGAGGAACAGGGCTCTGGAAACGCACTGGAAGCCTGGTGCGTGGTGTAGGCACTGGTGGTACTGGGCTGGGGCGGGGAGGTAGTGCCGGAAATACCGGACCCTGCAAGCGTACTGGCTCCCTTGAGCACCGAGCCTGCCCAACCTTACCTGGTTGAATGCTCCCCGTCGCCCGCCCAGTGTGGAGAGGTGGAATAACCCGCACCGGGCTATGTAGGCGAACCGGGGACACCATGCGTAAAGCTGGTGCCATGTAAGCCGGCCCAAGGAGACGTACTGGTGGCCAGATATGTAGAGCCGGCTTCATGGCACTTGGCTCAATGCTCAATCTAGCCCTACCAGTGCGGGGAGGTGGAATAACCCGCACTGGGCTATGCACACGTACAGGAGACACCGTGCGCTCTACTGCGTAACACGGTGTCTGCCCGTACTCCCGCTCTCCACGGTTAGCCTGGTAAGTGGGCGCAGGTCTCCTACCTGCCCTTGACCCACTACCTCTTAGACCCCCCCCCAAGAAATTTTTGGGTAGTACTCATGGGCTTCCGTGCTAGACGCGTCCCCTCATATCTGCAGTTTTGGGCTTGATTCACCGGTTTCCAGCCACGTCTCTTTGCTGCCTCCTCATACCATCGATCCTGGGCTCGCGCTGCTTCCATCTCCTCACGAGCGCGGCGAAATTCCCCAATGTGCGCCCAAGGACCTTTTCCATCCAGCTCGTCCCCCCAAGTCCAGTAGTCCTGTGTATTATCCTGCTCGAACTTCCGCTGCTTGGTTCTGGATTGGTGGGTGGTTCTGTAACGGTGGTCCTCCGCCTCTTCAACCGAAGAGGAGGAGTAGTGATGGAACCAAGGCGCAGCGGGTTGTGAACACATAATTTATTTAAAGAAAAGACGAAAAAACACGAAGAACGCACGAACAGGGAAAAATAGACTACACAAAATGACGATGTACAAAACAAACCGAACAGTCCCGTATGGTGCGACAAACACTGACACAGGAGACAACCACCCACAACGAACACTGTGAAACAACCTACCTAAATATGACTCTCAATTAGAGGAACGCCAAACACCTGCCTCTAATTAAGAGCCATACCAGGCAACCCTTAAACCAACATAGAAACAGAAAACATAGAATGCCCACCCAAACTCACGTCCTGACATTTAACATTTAACATTTAACATTTAACATTTAAGTCATTTAGCAGACGCTCTTATCCAGAGCGACTTACAAGTACATACATTCCTACTTTTTTGTACTGGCCCCCCGTGGGAAATGAACCCACAACCCTGGCGTTGCAAGCGCCATGCTCTACCAACTGAGCTACACGGGGCCCCAGAGAGCTAGTTTCTTGTGACACCGTTTTTTTGTTTTTATCGGTACGACTGCGTCTAGGGTATTGTGTAAGGTTAAGTTGTCACGTTCCTGACCTATTTCTGTTACTAACACATACAACAAACTAACAGAAATAGGTCAGGAACGTGACAACTTAACCTTACACAATACCCTAGACGCAGTCGTACCGATAAAAACAAAAAAACGGTGTCACAAGAAACTAGCTCTCTGGTATACAGAAAATACCCGAACCCTGAAGCAAGCTTCCAGGAAATTGGAACGGAAATAGAGCTACACCAAATTGGAAGTCTTCCGACTAGCTTGGAAAGACAGCACCGTGCAATATCGAAAACCCCTCACTGCTGCACGATCAGCCTATTTTTCCAACCTGATTGAGAATTAAAACTGTCGCAAAGCTAACTAAAAAGCAGCATTCCCCAAGTGAGTTCGGCCTTCACTTCAGCAGTGATGAATTCATGAACTTAGTCAACGAAAAAATCATGATCATTAGAAAACTAATTACGGACTCCTCCTTGAATAGGTAAATTTCTCCAAAACTCAGTTGTCCTGAGTCTGCACAGAACTGCCAGGAACTCGGATCAATGGAAACACTCAAGTTATTTAAATCCTGTATCTCTCGAAACATTCACAAAAATAGTAATGACCACTAAACCTTCCAGCTGCATACTGGATCCTATTCCTACTAAACTACTGAAAGAGCTGCTTCCTGTGCTTGGCCCTCCTATGTTGAACATAATAAACAGCTCTCTATCCACCGGATGTGTACCAAACTCACTAAAAGTGGCAGTAATAAAGCCTCTCTTGAAAAAGCCAAAGTTTGACCCGGAAAATATAAAAAACTATCGGCCTATATCGAATCTTCCATTTCTCTCAAATTTTTTTGAAAAAGCTGTTGCGCAGCAACTCACTGCCTTCCTGAAGACAAACAATGTATACGAAATTCTATAGTCTGGTTTTAGACCCCATCATAGCACTGAGACTGCACTTGTGAAGGTGGTAAATTACCTTTTAATGGCGTCAGACAGAGGCTCTGCATCTGTCCTCGTGCTACTAGACCTTAGTGCTGCCTTTGACACCATCGATCACCACATTCTTTTGGAGAGACTGGAAACCCAAATTGGTCTACACGGACAAGTTCTGGCCTGGTTTAGATCTTACCTGTCGGAAAGATATCAGTTTGTCTCTGTGAATGGTTTGTCTTCTGACAAATCAACTGTACATTTCGGTGTTCCTCAAGGTTCCGTTTTAGGAACACTATTGTTTTCACTATATATTTTACCTCTTGGGGATGTTATTCGAAAACATAATGTTAACTTTCACTGCTATGTGGATGACACACAGCTGTACATTTCAATGAAACATGGTGAAGCCCCAAAATTGCCCTCGCTAGAAGCCTGTGTTTCAGACATAAGGAAGTGGATGGCTGAAAACTTTCTACTTTTAAACTCGGACAAAACAGAGATGCTTGTTCTAGGTCCCAAGAAACAAAGAGATCTTCTGTTAAATCTGACAATTAATCTTGATAGTTGTAAAGTCGTCTCAAATAAAACTGTGAAGGACCTTGGCGTTACTCTTGACCCTGATCTCTCTTTTGACGAACATATCAAGACAGCTTTCAAGGACAGCTTTTTTCCATCTACGTAATATTGCAAAAATCAGAAATTTTCTGTCCAAAAATGATGCAGAAAAATTAATCCATGCATTTGTTACTTCTAGGTTAGACTACTGCAATGCTCTACTTTCCGGCTACCCGGATAAAGCACTAAATAAACTTCAATTAGTGCTAAATACGGCTGCTAGAATCCTTACTAGAACCAAGAAATTTGATCATATTACTCCAGTGCTAGCTTCCCTACACTGGCTTCCTGTTAAGGCAAGGGCTGATTTCAAGGTTTTACTGTTAACCTATAAAGCGTTACATGGGCTTGCTCCTACCTATCTTTCCGAGTTGGTCCTGCCGTACATACCTATACGTACGCTACGGTCACAAGACGCAGGCCTCCTAATTGTCCCTACAATTTCTAAGCAAACAGCGGGAGGCAGGGCTTTCTCCTATAGATCTCCATTTTTATGGAACGGTCTGCCTACCCATGTGAGAGACGCAGACTCGGTCTCAACCTTTAAGTCTTTACTGAAGACTTATCTCTTCAGTAGGTCATATGATTGAGTGTAGTCTGCCCGGAGTGTGAAGGTGAACGGAAAGGCTCTGGAGCAACGAACCGCCCTTGCTGTCTCTGCCTGGCCGGTTCCCCTCTCTCCACTGGGATTCTCTGCCTCTAACCCTATTACAGGGGCTGAGTCACTGGCTTACTGGTGCTCTTCCATGCCGTCCCTAAGATGGGTGCGTCACTTGAGTGGGTGGAGTCGCTGAAGTGGTCTTCCTGTCTGGGTTGGCGCACCCCCCCTTGGGTTGTGCCGTGGCGGAAATCTTTGTGGGCTATACTCGGCCTTGTCTCAGGATGGTAAGTTGGTGGTTGAAAATATCCCTCTAGTGGTGTGGGGGCTGTGCTTTGGCAAAGTGGGTGGGGTTATATCCTGCTTGTTTGGCCCTGTCCGGGGTATCATCGGATGGGGCCACAGTGTCTCCTGACCCCTCCTGTCTCAGCCTCTAGTGTTTATGCTGCAGTAGTTCATGTGTCGGGGGGCTAGGGTCAGTCTGTTAAATCTGGAGTATGTGTCCTGTGTGAATTTGCTGCTGCTGCTCCAGTTTCAACTGTTCTGCCTGCGGCTATGGAACCCTGACCTGTTCACCGAACGTGCTACCTGTCCTAGACCTGCTGTTTTCAACTCTCTAGAGACAGCGGGAGTGGTAGAGATACTCTCAATGATCGGCTTTGAAAAGCCAACTGACATTTACTCCTGAGGTGCTGACTTGTTGCACCCTCGACAACTACTGTGATTATCATTATTTGACCATGCTGGTCATTTATGAACGTTTGAACATCTTGGCCATGTTCTGTTATAATCTCCACCCAGCACAGCCAGAGAGGACTGGCCACCCCTCATAGCTTGGTTCCTCTCTAGGTTTCTTCCTAGGTTCCTCTCTCGGAGGACCTGAGCCCTAGGACCATACGTCAGGACTACCGGGCATGATGACTCCTTGCTGTCCCCAGTCCACCTGGCCTTGCTGCTATTCCAGTTTCAACTGTTCTGCCTGTGGTTATGGAACCGCCACCTGTCCCAGACCTGCTGTTTTCAACTCTTAATGATCGGCTATGAAAAGCCAACTGAAAATTATTCATCATTATTATTTGACCATGCTTGTCACCTATGAACATTTTGAACATCTTGGCATAGTTCTGTTATAATCTCCACCCGGCACAGCCAGAAGAGGACTGGCCACCCCTCATAGCCTGGTTCCTCTCTAGGTTTCTTCCTAGGTTTTGGCCTTTCTAGTGAGTTTTTCCTAGCCACCGTGCTTCTACACCTGCATTGCTTGCTGTTTGGGGTTTTAGGCTGGGTTTCTGTACAGCACTTTGATATATCAGCTGATGTACGAAGGGCTATATAAATACATTTGATTTGATCTACCATAAGCCACCTCCAATGTTATTTTGGAGAATTTGACAGTACGTCCAACCGGCCATGGTGGCAGTGGGGTTATGGAATGGGCATGTATAAACTACGGACAATGAACACATTTTCATTTTATCGGTGACAGAGATACCGTGATGAGATTCGTCCGTCGCCATTAGCTCATGCTTCAGAATGATAAGGCAGAGCCCCATGTCGCAAGGATCTGTACACAATTCCTGGAAGCTGAAAATGTACAAGTTCTTCCATGGCCTGCATACTTACCAGACATGTCACCCATTGAGCAATTTTGGGATGCTCTGTATCGACGTGCACGAGAGCATGTTCCAGTTCCCGCCAATATCCAGCAACTTCGCACAGCCATTGGAGAGGAGTGTGACAACATTCCACAGACCACAATCAACAGCCTCATCAACGCTATGTGAAGGAGAGTGCTGCGCTGCATGAGGAAAATGGTGGTCACACCAGATACTGACTGGTTTTCTGAGCCACACCCTTGCCTCTTTTTTTTAAGGTATCTGTGATCAACAAATGCATATCTGTATTCCTAGTCATGAAATCTATAATGAATTAATTTTAATTGACTGATTTCCCTAAATGAACTGTAGCTCAGTAAAATCTTTGAAATTGTTGCATGTTGCGTTTATATTTCTGTTCAGTATAGTTTGGCAACACATAGCTACTGTAATCTCCGCAGTGGGACTAATCTATTGCATAGAAAGCTGTCAATCTGGGAGGTTATTCAAAGCGAGCCCACACAGGAGACGAACAAGATTAGGGCCGAAAGTGTGAAAATTGGTTTATGCAAACCTCATCCACCCACACAATTTCCCATACCCACACAACTTCTTATGTCCCAGGAGGGCTGATGGCTTTCATGTGATTTCGTCTCAGCATTTGATGAATCCTTTAGTTACATTATGCTGTATATATAAAAAGAAGAAGAAGACTTTTTAAAGGCACAACTTTAATAGCAACCTCATACTGTAGTTTGACATTGTCCATTGAATTGCCCTGTGCTGCAGAGAATATTGAGACATGGCCCAAAACTAGACATCTCATGAATCTGTGTGGCCTAAACTCAAAGAAACCATCTGTACTCATTTTCACCTTGTCATTTTTACAGTACCTGCGTTTATTCATATAGGGATCCTCATCCATCATCAATTTAGGGCTATCACATAGGTTTTGTTGCTTACTTTGAAGAACGATCATCTCACATCCAAACACTGCAGCATTTTGTAACAATAAACATAAAGTATGTGTGTGCTTTGTAAGCAAAAACATCAGTGATGCTTACTGCTCCTCTAACACTGTTGGTCCATTTTTCATAACATCATTGCCATGGAAACAACACTGTCACACTCCCTTCTACAGGATTGCAGTGCAGCTGTGGGCAGAAACTGGGAGAAGTCCTTTACATGGAGGATATCCATAGTAAAAAACAATGTGTGAGCCATAACGTGTGGGAGCTTGAGTTATGTTTACAAGAACATTTTACGATATGGACACATCTGAAAATAATCCTTATGGTGGGTGGTTACACCACTCATTGTGATTGATGCAAACAACTGTTTGCCGATGTGGCAAAACACATTATTTACAATAGGCATGCTCATTAATAACTAGTAGCAATGCATTCGCTTTCTAGTTTCCTTCTCAGATCAGACTGCCCCAGACCAGTTTTTAAAGAGAATTGTTAAAACAAGTTATCAATAGTGATGTACGTTAATACCAGACCTGTGTTCAAATAGTATTTTCTTCAAATAGTATATTCCAATTATTTTGATTGGTTGGTTGAATCTGCTCTATTTGAGGCACTGTGCCAGGCAAGCTCAATCGAGCACAGTTAAAGCATTGGAAATGATACCATGGCATTCTATTTGCATTTTTATCATTCGTATTTCTTACCACCACTCACCCATTAGAGGCTGTAGTGGTCTAGTAGTGGCCAGTGATCAGTGGAGGCTGTAGTGGTCTGGTAGTGGCCTGTGACCAGTGGAGGCTGTAGTGGTCTAGTAGTGGCCAGTGACCAATGGAGGCTGTAGTGGTCTAGTAGGGGCCTGTGACCAGTGGAGACTGTAGTGGTCTAGTAGGGGCCTGTGACCAGTGGAGACTGTAGTGGTCTAGTAGGGGCCTGTGACCAGTGGAGACTGTAGTGGTCTAGTAGGGGCCTGAGACCAGTGGAGACTGTAGTGGTCTAGTAGGGGCCTGTGACCAGTGGAGGCTGTAGTGGTCTAGTAATGGCCAGTGACCAGTGGAGGCTGTTGTGGTCTAGTAGTGGCCTGTGACCAGTGGAGGCTGTAGTGGTCTAGTAGTGGCCAGTGACCAGTGGAGACTGTAGTGGTCTAGTAGTGGCCTGTGACCAGTGGAGGCTGTAGTGGTCTAGTAGTGGCCTGTGACCAGTGGAGGCTGTAGTGGTCTAGTAGTGGCCTGTGACCAGTGGAGGCTGTAGTGGTCTAGTAGGGGCCTGTGACCAGTGGAGGCTGTAGTGGTCTAGTAGTGGCCTGTGACCAGTGGAGGCTGTAGTGGTCTAGTAGTGGCCTGTGATCAGTGGAGGCTGTAGTGGTCTAGTAGTGGCCTGTGACCAGTGGAGGATGCTGAGGGGAGGACGGCTCATAATTATGGCCTGAATGGAGTCAATGGAATGGTATCAAACACATGGTTTCTACAGTATGTGGTTAATACCATTCCTTTGACTCCATTCCATTATTATGAGCTGTCCTCCCTACAGAAGCCTCCACTGCACTGACCCCCTACTACCCCCCCCCCCCCCCCCCCCCCCACACACACACACACACACACAAATTCAACTCCCTTTCTTTTTGTTGTCCTGTAATATATTCACAGTGTGGGAAAACAGGCAGAGAATCATACAGCCTGGGGAATATCAAATGGAATATCAAATGGTCCTGAATCCCTATCCCCAGAGGGGGGCTCAGATCTGGGTTTCCCATGGCAGGCTAACACTAGCCTGCTTTACACACAGGGGATGAACAAACACTGCCTGAAGGTTATTGTTCTCTGCTGAAAGAAAACAACCAAAACAGTCAGACCATTTCTTCACCTGATGGCGTACATGCATGTGGTGGGCGGTAGGAGCTGATCTTTTGGGAAATCAGACTTATTTCAGTGGTGTGTGGACCTAAATTGGCCATGTATTTCACTTTGAATGTGGTCAAGATTAAATGCCAAATCAATTAAACACATCACTATCACTAATAATGGTACTGCTCATTATGAGCATTGGTATAGATGTAGGATGTACTGTATAATTTGCCCCACAGTGCCATCCGAAAGTATTCATACCCCTTGACTTATTCCACAATTTGTTGTGTTACAGCCCGAATTCAAAATGTATTAAATATTAATTTCTCATCCATCTACACACAATACCCCATAATGCAAATGCATTGAAAATTAAATTCAGAAATATCTAATTTTCATAAGTATTCACAACCTTGAGTCAATACTTTGTTAGAAGCACCTTTGGCAGCAATTACAGTGGTGTGTCTTTCTGGGTAAGTCTCTAAGAGCTTTCCACACCTGGATTGTGCAACATTTGCCCACTCTTTTCAAAATCTTCAAGCTCTGTCAAATCGGTTGTTAGACAACCATTTTCAAGTCTTGCCATATATTTTCAAGCAGATTTAAGTCAAAACTGTAACTCGGCCACTCAGGAACATTCACTGTTGTTGGTAAGCAATTCCAGTGTAGATTTACAGGTTATTGTCCTGTTGAATAGTGAATTCATCTCCCAGTGTCTAGTGGAAAGCAGACAACCAGATTTTCCTCTAGGATTTTGCCTGTGCTTAGGTCCATTCCGTTTATTTTTTATCCTGAAAACCTTCCAGTTTTACAAGCATACCCATAACATGATGCAGCCACCACTATGCTTGAAAAGATGGAGAGTGGTACTCAGTAATGTGTTATATTGGATTTGGCCCAAACACAACACTTTGTATTCCAGACATTGCTTTACAATATTTAGTGCCTTGTTGCAAACAGGATGCATGTTTTGGAATATTTTTATTCTGTACAGTCTTCTTTTCACTCTGTCATTTAGGTTAGTATTGTGGAGGAACTACAATGTTGTAGATCCATCCTCAGTTTTCTCCTATTACAGCCATTAAACTCTGTAACTGTTTTAAAGTCACCAATGGCCTTATGGTGAAATCCCTGAGCAGTGTCCTTCCTCTCCGACAACTGAGTTAGGAATGACACCTGTATCTTGTTGTGACTGGGTGCATTGATACACCATCCAAAGTGTAATTAATAACTTCACCATGCTAAGATATTCAATGTCTGATATTCAATGTTTTTAAAAATCTACCAACAGCTTCCCTTCTTCACGAGGCATTGGAAAACCTCCTTGGTCTTTGTAGTTGAATCGGTGTTTGAAAATCATCACTCATCTGAGAGACCTTGCAGATAATTGTACATGTGGGGTACAGAGATGAGGTAGTAATTCAAAAATCATGTTGTACACTATTATTGAGTCCATGCAACTTATTATGTGACTTGTTAAGCAATTTCCTACTCCTGAACTTATTTAGGCTTGGCATAACGAAGGGGTTGAATACTTATTGACTCAAGACATTTTAGCTTTTCATTTTTTATTAATTTGTAAAAAAAAAAAAAACGTTTTTATATTCCACTTTGACATCAAAGGGTACTTTGTGTACAGTAGAAGTCTGACATTTACATACACCTTAGCCAAATATATTAAAACTCAGTTTTTTACAATTCCTGACATTTAATCCTTGTAAAAATTCCCGCTCTTAAGTCAGTTAGGATCACCACTTTATTACAACTTTAGAAGTATGCTTGGGGTCGTTGTCCATTTGGAAGACCCATTTGCGATAGAGCTTTAGCTTCCTGACTGATGTCTTGAGATGTTGCTTCAATATATCCACATAATTTTCCTACCTCATGATGCCATCTATTTTGTGCAGTGCACCAGTCCCTCCTGCAACAAAGCACCCCCACAACCTGATGCTGCCACCCTCGTGCCTCAAGGTTGGGATGGTGTTCTTCGGCTTGCAAGCGTCCTCCTTTTTCCTCCAAACATAACGATGGTCATTATGGCCAAACAGTTCTAATTTAGTTTCATCAGACCAGAAGACATTTCCCCAAAAAGTATGATCTTTGTCCCCATGTGCAGTTGCAAACCGTAGTCTGGCTTTTTATGGTGGTTATGGAGCAGTGGCTTCTTCCTTGCTGAGCGGTCTTTCAGGTCATATCGATATAGGACTCGTTTTACAGTGGATAAAGATAAGTTTGTACTAGTTTCCTCCAGCATCTTCACAAGGTCCTTTGCTGTTGTTCTGGGATTGATTTGCACTTTTCGCACCAAAGTACGTTCATCTCTAGGAGACAGAACGCGTCTCCTTCCTGAGCGGTATGCCAGCTGCGTGGTCCCATGGTGTTTATACTTGAGTACTGTTGTTTATACAGATGAACATGGTACCTTCAGGCATTTGGAAATTTCTCCCAATGATGAACCAGACTTGTGGAAGTGTACATTCTTTTTCTGAGGTCTTGGCTGATTTATTTTGATTTTCCCATGATGTCAAGCAAAGAGGCACTGAGTATGAAGGTAGGCCTTGAAATACATCCACAGGTAGACCTCCAATTGAGTCAAAGGCACAGTCAACCTAGTGTATGTAAATGTCTGACCTACTGGAATTGTGATACAGTGAATTATAAGTGAAATAATCTGTCTGTAAACAATTGTTGGAAAAATTACTTGTGTCATGCACAAAGTAGATGTTCTAACCGACTTGCCAAAACTATAGTTTGTTTAAAAGACATTTTTGGAGTGGTTGAAAAACAAGTTTTAATGACTCCAACCGAAGTGTATGTAAACTTCTGACTTCAACTGTAGGTCTGTAATCCATTTTAAATTCAGGCTTTAATTCAACAAAATGTGGAAAAAGTCAAGGAGTGTGAAAACTATTTGAAGGAACTGTATTTTCATAGCAAAATGTGTGTAAAAGTTTATGAGAAAAACTCTAATATGGCCCAATGTTTTCAAGGGTCATTAGATGAATGTTGTACAATGAACTGCAATTGACCTCAAACTGATATAAAAATCACAAACATGCATTTCACTCTAATAACAGGTTCCTTGCCCAGAGACATTGGGCTTCTTATATTACAGTAATAAATCATTGTTGTTGTTTTGATTTCAGTTGTATAAAATGCAATTATATAATGTGCAATTTAGTTTCATGTCTACAAAAAAGAAAATAGGCGTAAGCTTTACCTCAGTGGTCCAGCTGTCTTGAATCCTGCAAGATACGAAAACGCAGTTGGTTACCTTGGAACCTGTAAACTGTACACCAGGACTGACAATAGCAAAAAAAACATATAGGACCATCCACTGGGAACAAACTGGTTAAATCAACCTTGATTCTATGCAAGTTGTCAATGTATTGTGACATGGAATCAATGCAAACTGTTGTTTTGAAGTTGAAATTTCAACAATAGGATTAAAACATCAACAAATACAAACCTTGTATAAAATCTTTGAAACAATTTCAGATCTTCAACATTATCTATATGTATCTATCTACAGCTGTCCCTTTGGTCTTCCATACAGGGTATTTGTTTTATTTAGAAAAATATATGTTTTTTTCCCCCAATTGGTAGTTACAGTCTTGTCTCATCACTGCAACTCCTGTATGGACTCAGGAGGGGCAAAGGTCAACAGCAGTGCGTCCCCCGAAAAACAACCCAACCAAGCTGCACTGCTTCTTGACACAATGCCCACTTAACCTGGAAAATACAAAAATGTATGTGCCCACAACTGTAAGTTGCTTTGGATGAGAATGTCTGCAAATGACTAAAATGTAATTGGTCAAGAAGGGAATGCATACCTATGGTAATGGCCAAACTGCCTTTAGTGTTTTGAAAGTTAATCTTAACATTCTAACGGGGCAGTTAAAATGTGATAAATAATACATTTTGGTTAGAAGTTAGCAGTATCTGGAATTATATCTAATCCTTTGTCTTAAGAAATTCCAATGTTTCCAGAAATAGGATGGCTGTCACAGAAAAGCTGTATTAAAAATATTTAATGTAATAATATTCAGCGTGAACCTTGTGAAAAGGTTACTGTGAGATTTCTGTTGATCTGGGGGATTGAATGTTGTCTTTAGTTGATATTTTGTTCTGACTGAAATTAGTTTTGTGTTTCATAAGGGTATTATGATGATACTGCATGTCACAGATCGTGGACTCTTGAAGATGAGGAGTGATCATCAAATCAAGTTTATTTTATATAGCCCTTCGTACATCAGCTAATATCTCGAAGTGCTGTACAGAAACCCAGCCTAAAACCCCAAACAGCAAGCAATGCAGGTGTAGAAGCACGGTGGCTAGGAAAAACTCCCTAGAAAGGCCAAAACCTAGGAAGAAACCTAGAGAGGAACCAGGCTATGAGGGGTGGCCAGTCCTCTTCTGGCTGTGCCGGGTGGAGATTATAACAGAACTATGCCAAGATGTTCAAAATGTTCATAGGTGACAAGCATGGTCAAATAATAATGATGAATAATTTTCAGTTGGCTTTTCATAGCCGATCATTAAGAGTTGAAAACAGCAGGTCTGGGACAGGTGGCGGTTCCATAACCACAGGCAGAACAGTTGAAACTGGAATAGCAGCAAGGCCAGGTGGACTGGGGACAGCAAGGAGTCATCATGCCCGGTAGTCCTGACGTATGGTCCTAGGGCTCAGGTCCTCCGAGAGAGGAACCTAGGAAGAAACCTAGAGAGGAACCAAGCTATGAGGGGTGGCCAGTCCTCTCTGGCTGTGCTGGGTGGAGATTATAACAGAACATGGCCAAGATGTTCAAATGTTCATAAATGACCAGCATGGTCAAATAATGATAATCACAGTAGTTGTCGAGGGTGCAACAAGTCAGCACCTCAGGAGTAAATGTCAGTTGGCTTTTCAAAGCCGATCATTGAGAGTATCTCTACCACTCCCGCTGTCTCTAGAGAGTTGAAAACAGCAGGTCTAGGACAGGTAGCACGTTCGGTGAACAGGTCAGGGTTCCATAGCCGCAGGCAGAACAGTTGAAACTGGAGCAGCAGCAGCAAATTCACACAGGACACATACTCCAGATTTAACAGTCTGACCTTAGCCCCCCGACACATGAACTACTGCAGCATAAACACTAGAGGCTGAGACAGGAGGGGTCAGGAGACACTGTGGCCCCATCCGATGATACCCCGGACAGGGCCAAACAAGCAGGATATAACCCCACGCACTTTGCCAAAGCACAGCCCCCACACCACTAGAGGGATATTTTCAACCACCAACTTACCATCCTGAGACAAGGCCGAGTATAGCCCACAAAGATTTCCGCCACGGCACAACCCAAGGGGGGGTGCGCCAACCCAGACAGGAAGACCACTTCAGCGACTCCACCCACTCAAGTGACGCACCCATCTTAGGGACGGCATGGAAGAGCACCAGTAAGCCAGTGACTCAGCCCCTGTAATAGGGTTAGAGGCAGAGAATCCCAGTGGAGAGAGGGGAACCGGCCAGGCAGAGACAGCAAGGGCGGTTCGTTGCTCCAGAGCCTTTCCGTTCACCTTCACACTCCTGGGCCGACTACACTCAATCATATGACCTACTGAAGAGATGAGTCTGCCGTAAAGACTTAAAGGTTGAGACCGAGTCTGCGTCTCTCACATGGGTAGGCAGACCATTCCATAAAAATGGAGCTCTATAGGAGAAAGCCCTGCCCCCAGCTGTTTGCTTAGAAATTCTAGGGACAATTAGGAGGCCTGCGTCTTGTGACCGTAGCGTACGTGTAGGTATGTATGGCAGGACCAAATTGGAAAGATAGGTAGGAGCAAGCCCATGTAATGCTTTGTAGGTTAGCAGTAAAACCTTGAAATCAGCCCTTGCCTTAACAGGAAGCCAGTGTAGGGAGGCTAGCACTGGAGTAATATGATCACATTTTTTGGTTCTAGTCAGGAGTCTAGCAGCTGCATTTAGCACTAACTGAAGTTTATTTAGTGCTTTTTCCGGTTAGCTGGAAAGTAGAGCATTGCAGTAGTCTAACCTAGAAGTAACAAAAGCATGGATACATTTTTCTGCATCATTTTGCACAGAAAATGTCTGATTTTTGCAATGTTACATAGATGGAAAAAAGCTGTCCTTTAAACAGTCTTGATGTATTCGTCAAAAGAGAGATCAAGGTCCAGAGTAACGCCGAGGTCCTTCACTGTTTTATTTGAGACGACTGTACAACCATCAAGATAACCTGTCAGATTCAACAGAAGATCTCTTTGTTTCTTGTGACCTAGAACAAGCATTTCCTTATGTCTGAAACACAGGCTTCCAGCGAGGGCAATTTTGGGGCTTCATTATGTTTCATGGAAATGTACAGCTGTGTGTCATCTGCATAGCAGTGAAAGTTAACATCATGTTTTCGAATAACATCCCCAAGAGGTAAAATATATAGTGAAAACAATAGTGGTCCTAAAACGGAACCTTGAGGAACACCACAATTTACAGTTGATTTATCAGAGGACAAACCATTCACAGAGAAAAATTGATATCTTTCTGACAGATAAGATCTAAACCAGGCCAGAACTTGTCCGTGTAGACCAATTTGGGTTTCCAATCTCTCCAAAAGAATGTGATCGATGGTATCAAAAGCAGCACTAAGGTCTAAGAGCACGAGAACAGATGCAGAGCCTCTGTCTGACGCCATTAAAAGGTAATTTACCACCTTCACAAGTGCAGTCTCAGTGCTATGATGGGGTCTAAAACCAGACTGAAGCATTTCATATACATTGTTTGTCTTCAGGAAGGCAGTGAGTTGCCGCGCAACAGTTTTTTATTTTTTATTGAGAGGAATGGAAGATTTGATATAGGCCGATAGTTTTGTATATTTTCTGGGTCAAGGTTTGGCTTCTTCAAGAGAGGCTTTATTACTGCCACTTTTAGTGAGTTTGGTACACATCCGGTGGATGGAGAGCCGTTTATTATGTTCAACATAGGAGGGCCAAGCACAGGAAGCAGCTCTTTCAGTAGTTTAGTTGGAATAGGGTCCAGTATGCAGCTTGAAGGTTTAGAGGCCATGATTATTGTCATCATTGTGTCAAGAGATATAGTACTAAAACACTTGAGTGTCTCTCTTGATCCTAGGTCCTGGAAGAGTTGTGCAGACTCAGGACAACTGAGCTTTGGAGGAATACGCAGATTTAAAGGGGAGTCTGTAATTTGCTTTCTAATGATCATGATCTTTTCCTCAAAGAAGTTCATGAATTTATTACTGCTGAAGTGAAAGCCATCCTCTCTTGGGGAATGCTGCTTTTTAGTTAGCTTTGCGACAGTATCAAAAATTTATTTAGGATTGTTCTTATTTTCCTAATTTAAGTTGCAAAAATAGGACGATAGAGCAGCAGTGAGGGCTCTTTCCAAGCTAGTCGGAAGACTTCCAGTTTGGTGTGGCGCCATTTCCGTTCCAATTTTCTGGAAGCTTGCTTCAGAGCTCGGGTATTTTCTGTATACCAGGGAGCTAGTTTCTTATGACAAATGTTTTAGTTTTTAAGGGTGCAACTGCGTCTAGGGTATTGCGCAAGGTTAAATTGAGTTCCTCAGTTAGGTGGTTTACTGATTTTTGTCCTCTGACGTCCTTGGGTAGGCAGAGGGAGTCTGGAAGGGCATCAAGGAATCTTTGGGTTGTCTGAGAATTTATAGCACAACTTTTGATGCTCCTTGGTTGGGGTCTGAGCAGATTATTTGTTGTGATTGCAAACGTAATAAAATGGTGGTCCGATAGTCTAGGGTTATGAGGAAAAATATTAAGATACACAACATTTATTCCATGGCACAAAACTAGATCCAGAGTATGTGTCACGCCCTGGCTTTAGTTATCTTTGTTTTCTTTATTATTTTAGTTAGGTCAGGTCGTGACATGGGGGATGTATGTGTTTGTATTGTCTAGGGGTTTTTGTATGTTTATGGGTGCTGTGGTTTAGTTGGTTAAAGTGTCTAGTCTAGGGGTATGTATGTCTATGGTTGCCTAGATTGGTTCTCTAGATTGGTTCGTTTCGTCTTCCTCTTCAAATAAAGAAGATGTGTTGCTATCACGCTGCGCCTTGGTCCTCCTCTCTTTCACAATACGACGATCGTGACAGTATGATTGTGGCAGTGAGTAGGTCCAGAGACAAAACCCACTGAGTCGATGATGCCTCCGAAAGCCTTTTGGAGTGGGTCTGTGGACTTTTCCATGTGAATATTAAAGTCACCAAAAATTGTAATACTATCTGCTATGACTACAAGGTCCGATAAGAATTCAGGGAACTCGGTGAGGAACGCTGTATATGGCCCAGGAGGCCTGTAAACAGTAGCTATAAAAGGTTATTGGGTAGGCTGCATAGATTTCATGACTAGAAACTCAAAAGACGAAAATGTCTGTTTGTTTTTGGTAAATTGAAATTTGCTATCGTAAATGTTAGCAACACCTCCGTCTTTGCGGGATGCACGGGTGATATGATCACTATTGTAACCAGGAGGTGAGGCCTCATTTAACACAGTAAATTCATCAGGCTTAGCCTGTTTGGGATGCAAGCCCGACCTCGGCCGAAAATGACACCCCTGCAGGGCGCGAAATTCAAAATCTATTTTTTTTAAATATTTAACTTTTACACATTAACAAGTCCAATACAGCATTTGAAAGATAAACATCTTGTCAATCCAGCCAACATGTCCGATTTTTTAAATGTTTTACAGAGAAAACACCACATATATTTATGTTAGCTCACCACCAAATACAAAAGTGGACAGACACGTATGAATTATGATTATGAAGTATGAATTATGATTGAAGTAGCATGCACAACCAACCGAAATAAACTAAAACCAACCTAAAGAGCCCAGAAAAAACGACCTCAGATGACAGTCATATAACATGTTACACAATAAATCTATGTTTTGTTCATAAAAAGTGCATATTTTAGCTATAAATCAGTTTTACATTGATGCTACCCAAAAATGCTAATACATAGCTACAGTCTGAATCCAGCCGGGAGTAGCCAGAGAAAATACATACACCAACGTCGGCTACTAATTACACCTCATAAAACATTTCAGAAAAACATATGGTGGATAACTAATGAAAGACAGATATCGTGTGAATAAAGCCAACATTTCCGATTTTTGAAGTGTTTTACAGCGAAAACACAATATATCGTTATATTAGCTAACATCATAAGCTAGCATAAGGCAGCATTGATTCTAGTCAAGCGCTAGCCTAGCACAGTTAGCAGAGTTAGCATTCAACAGTTCGACATATACATGAAAAAGCATCCCAAATTGGGTCTTATCTTTCTTGATACTCCATCAGAATGTTGTAACGGGGTCCAATGTCCAGTAGAGTCTTTAGTTGGGTTCCAGAACGAATTATTTCCCTCTTTGGTTAGCTAGCACGATAGCATTGCTGCGCTACACAGCGTTTCTTCAAAAAATTCTTCCGTCGTTTCACATCTAAAGTCCAGAATAAATTGCAATAATATAATTAAAGTATATTGAAAAAACATACTTTAGGATGATTTTGTGACATGTATCAAATAATATCGTAGTCAGGCATCATATTCAACGTTATCTACCTTGTTCCAGAAGCCGAGACAAAATTATCCTTCGCGCCCGGATTTTTTTTTTAACTGCGCAGGTCTCACAAGAAGTTGTGTTATTCAGTCCAGGGACGAGATATTCGACTCCTTTCAATTCTCACTTCCGCATTACAGTCTGAAGAACGCCTGTGACGTGTCTCTATCGTCCCAAGTCAAATGGCCTTTTATAGAGAAGGTCTTAAAGAGACACATCGCATTTTGGAAAACTCAATTCGGCTGGGAAAATGGCTGTAAAAATATTTCTGTTCGACTTAGAGAAACAATTCAAACCTTTTTAGAAACTACAGACTGTTATCTATCCAACAGTAGTAAATATATGCATATTGGAAAATAAAAAGTTTCTTAGGAGGCCGTTTGAAAATGTGCACACATTTTCCAGTTTTTTCAATATTCAGCGTGCAGCCATAACTTAAGCCATGTTTCAGTCAGGCCAATCACATCAAGATTGTGATCAGTGATTAGTTAATTGACTATAACTGCCTTGGAAGTGAGGGATCTAACATTAAGTAGCCCTATTTTGAGATGTGAGATATCACGATCTCTTTCAATAATGGCAGGAATGGAGGAGGTCTTTATTCTAGTGAGATTGCTAAGGCGAACACCGCCATGTTTAGTTTTGCCCAACCTAGGTTGAGGCACAGACACGGTCTCAATGGGGATAGCTGAGCTGACTACACTGACTGTGCTAGCGGCAGACTCCACTAAGCTGGCAGGCTGGCTAACAACTTGGGACATCTGTGGCATTGGGTTGTGTAACAAAACTGCACATTTTAGAGTGACCCTTTATTAACTTTTTAGTGACGGGGCAGTATTCGGAAATTTGGATGAATGATGTGCCCAAAGTAGCCTAGTGGTTAGAGCGTTGGACTAGTAACCGGAAGGTTGCAAGTTCAAATCCCCGAGCTGACAAGGTACAAATCTGTCGTTCTGCCCCTGAACAGGCAGTTAACCCACTGTTCCTAGGCCGTCATTGAAAATAAGAATTTGTTCTTAACTGACTTGCCTAGTTAAATAAAGGTAAAAAAAATAAATAAAAAAAAAAGTAAACTGCCTGTTACTCAGGCCCATAAGCTAGAATATACACGTACTTGATAGCATTGGATAGAAAACACTCTGAAGTAAAACTGTTAAAATTATGTCTGTGAGTATAACAGAACTGATATGGCAGGCGAAAACCTGAGGAAAATCCATCCAGGAAGTGGGATTTTTTTTATGTGAGTGGTTTTCCATTGACTATGTAAATGGTTAGGGCCCAGATTGCAGTATGGCTTCCACTAGATGTCAACAGTCTTTAGACATGGTTTCAGGCTTTTTTTCTGAAAAACTACGAAGAAAAGGACCTTTTGGTTAGGGGACTGGGGAAGCATGCAGTACTGGTTTGTGCGCCCTTCGTTCTTTTTCCTTTCTATTGAAATATTATCGATTATTTAGATAATTGACACCCTGAGGATTAGTTATAAACATCGTTTGACATGTTTCGATGAACTTTACCGATACTACTAGGATGTATTCGTCTACATGTTTTAACCGCTTTTGAGCCAGTGGATTACTGAACAAAACGCACCAACAAAACAGAGTTTTTTGGATACAAAGAAGGACTTTATCGAACAAAACGACCATTTCTTGTGTTCTTGGGACCCTTGTGATTGCAACCAGATGAAAATCTTCAAAGGTAAGTGATTTATTTTATTGCTATTTCTGACTTTCGTGACTCCTCTGCTTGGCTGGAAAATGTTTGTATGCTTTTGTGTGCGGGGCGCTGTCCTCAGATAATCGGATGTTATGCTTTCGCCCTAAAGCCTTTTTGAAATCAGACATAGTGGCTGGATTAACAAGAAGTTCATCTTTTAACCGATGTATAACACTTGTATTTTCATGAATGTTTATTATTACTATTTCTGTAATTTGAATTTGGCGCTCTGTAATCTCACCGGATGTTGTCGAGGTGGGTTGCTAGCGGCACGCCTGCGCCAAAGAGGTTTTAAAATGAAGATTATTGTTGAAATGAATTACTTGACAGGTGTAGTTTTTCTCCATCTGTTGCTGTGTGCCACTTGCATAACAAGTTAGCTAAAATTTCATCACCAACTGCGGTTCACCTCCTATTGGTTGTGCCGCGGTTGCAGCTTTATGTTTCAGCACCACAAAATGATCCGCTGCCAGCTTTATTAGTTGACTGTCTCCTGCATTCTGTGTCCTCATGAATGAAGTTAAAATGTAACTATAGCATTATTTAGGTAGTTCAACTTCCTTCTTGGGACATTGAATTTGGGACTTTTTGCGTCAAAGGTCAAATATAAAAAAATATATATATTAAATGAAAAAAATATTAATCATTCATTTTGGGGGATTTAGAGGGCCGACAATAATATTGCTGGTGGGCCAGATATGGCCCACAGGCCGCCAGTTGGAGAACCCTGCTGTACAGAATACAAATATTCCAAAACATGCATCCTGTTTGCAATAAGGCATTAAAGTAAAACTGCAAAAAATGTGGCAAAGAAATTAACTTTATATCCTGAATACGAAGCGTTATGTTTGGGGCAAATCCAACACGACATATCACTGAGTACCGTTATTCATACACTATATATGCAAACGTATGTGGACACGCCTTCAAATTAGTGCATTCTACTATTTCAGCCACACCTGTTGCTGACAGGTGTATAAAATCGAGCACACAGCCATGCAATCTCCATAGACAAACATTGGCAGTAGAATGGCCTTACTGAAGAGTTCAGTGACTTTAGGGCGACTGCGAGCCAGGCTTAAGCGCCCAACATTAATGCCCGACCTTACAAATGCTCTTGTGGCTGAATGGAAACAAGTCCACGCAGCAATGCTCCAACATCTAGTGGAAAGCCTTCCCAGTAGAGTGAAGTTAAACAAGCAGGTGTCCATATATTTTTGGTCATGTAGTGTATTTTCAAGCATGGTGGTGGCTGCATCATGTTATGGGTATGCTTGTCATCAGCAAGGACTAGGTTTTTTTTTTCAGATATAAAGAAACGGAATATATATATATATATATACAGTTGAAGTCGGAAGTTTACATACACCTTAGCCAAATACATTTAAACTCAGTTTATCACAATTCCTGACATTTAATCCCAGTAAAAATTCCCTGTCTTAGGTCAATTAAGATCACCACTTTATTTTAAGAATGTGAAACGTCAGAATAATAGTACAGAGAATGATTTATTTCAGCTTTTATTTCTTTCATCACATTCCCAGTGGGTCAGAAGGTTACATACACTCAATTAGTATTTGGTAGCATTGCCTTTAAATTGTTGAACTTGGGTCAAATGTTTCAGGTAGCCTTCCACAAGCTTCCCACAAAAAGATGGATGAATTTTGGCCCATTCCTCCTGACAGAGCTCGTGTAACTGAGTCAGGTATGCAGGCATCCTTGCTTACACACGCTTTTTCAGTTCTGCCCACCCAACTTCCTGACTGATGTCTTGAGATGTTGCTTCAATATATCCACATAATTCTCCCTCCTCATGATGCCATCGATTTTGTGAAGTGCACCAGGCCCTCCTGCAACAAAGCACCCCCACAACATGATGCTGCCATCCCCGTGCTTCACGGTTGGGATGGTGTTCTCCGGCTTGCAAGCCTCCCCCTTTTTCCTCCAAACATAATGATGGTCATTATAGCCAAACAGTTCTATTTTTGTTTCATCAGACCAGAGGACATTTCTCCAAAAAGTATGATCTTTGTCCCCATGTGCAGTTGCAAACCGTAGTCTGGCTTTTTTATGGCGGTTGTGGAGCAGTGTCTTCTTCCTTGCTGAGTGGCCTTTCAGGTTATGTCAATATAGGTCTCGTTTTACTGTGGATATAGATACTTTTGTACCTGTTTCCTCCAGCATCTTCACTAGGTCCTTTGCTGTTGTTCTGGGATTGATTTGCACTTATCGCACCAAAGTACGTTCATCTCTAGGAGACGGAGCGTGTCTCCTTCCTGAGCGGTATGACGGCTGTGTGGTACCATGGTGTTTATACTTGCTTACTATTGTTTGTACAGATGAACAGGCATTTGGAAATTGCTCCCAATGATGAACCAGACTTGTTTTCTGAGGTCTTGGCTGATTTATTTTGAATTTCCCATGATGTCAAGCAAAGAGGCACTGAGTTTGAAGGTAGGCCTTGAAATACATCCACAGGTACACCTCCAATTGACTCAAATGATGTCAGTTAGCCTAGCAGAAGCTTCTAAAGCCATGACATACTTTTCTGGATATTTCCAAGCTGTTTAAAGGCACAGTCAACTTAGTGTATGTAAACGTCTGACCCACTTGAATTGTGATACAGTGAATTATAAGTCAAATAATCTGTCTGTAAACAATTGTTGGAAAAATTACTTGTGTCATGCACAAAGTAAATGTCCTAACCGACTTGCCAAAATTATAGTTTGTTAACAAGAAATTAGAGGAGTGGTTGAAAAACGAGTTTTAATGACTCCAACCGAAGTGTACGTAAACTTCCGACTTCAACTGTATATATTTTTTACAGAGAGTGGATCTATAAAGTTATTTCAAGTGGCGGAGAACAAGAGGAGGACACAGGAAGAGAGAGAGAGAGAAACAGAGACTGGTCAATGTGCAGAAACAGAGCAAGACCATCTGTTCACTAAAGGGTAAGCCAATATTCTTCATTGTTGGCCATTTAAAATTGTGCAAATATAGTGGAAAACATCTCAGGTACAGAGACCGCATTGTATCAACCAATGGCAAAATAAACTCTGCCTATTATAATTGTAGACAAACCTTTTTCTTTGACTGGTGAAAGCCAACATCTTGCAGAGCTGAGGATTGTGTTCCTGGGGTAAAGAGAAGCTGGGAAGAGCTCAGCAGGAAATACCATCCTGGGCAGAAGTGATTTTGTCCTGAGAGGAGGTGCTACCTGTGTGAAAAGACACAGAGATGTATTGGGGGGCAGGTCACTGCGGTGAATACTCCAAGATTGTGGAGTACTGATTCTGTCAGCAACAGTTGATTTAACAGGAGTTGTGCTCAGTGTTTCTCTGTGTTCCCCAGGACCCCACACTTGTTATACCAGTAGAATGTTATTTCACAGAGGAAGAGAGAGGAGCAGTAGAGGATCACCTGGAACTTCTTGGTGAGAGAGTTTGTAGTCACACTATAGTGCTGTTCACTTATGGGGACTTTCTGAGAGACTCAAAGATTGAGCAGTACATCAAATCAAACTTTATTTGTCACTTGAGCTAAATACAAGTGTAGACCTTACCGTGAAATGCTTATTAACCAACAGTGCAGTTCGAGTAAGAGTTAAGAAAGTAAAATTAAAGTAAAAAATAATGTAAGTAATACAATACAATTACAATAACGAGGCTATATACAGGGGGTACCGGTACCGGTACAGGTTAGTCAAGGTAAACTGTTACATGTAGGTAGGGGTGAAGTGACTATGCATAGATAATAAACAGCGAGTAGCAGCAGTGTACAAACCAAATGGAGGGGGGGGGGGGTGTCAATGTAAATAGTCCATTGGCCATTTGATTAATTGTTCAGCAGTCTTATGGCTTGTGGGTAGAAGCTGTTAAGGAGCCTTTTGGTCCTAGACTTGGTACTGCTTGCCATGCGGTAGCAGAGAGAACAGTCTATGACTTGGGTGACTGGACTCTCTGACAATTTTTTGGGCTTTTCTCTGATACCGCCTAGTATATACTAGTATATAGGTCCTGGATGACAAGAAACGTGGCCCCAATGATGTACCGGGCCGTACGCACTACCCTCTGTAGCGCCTTACGTCAGATGCCGAGCAGTTGCCTTTGTAAGAAAGAATATGAGGGATGGCACTCAGGTTACAGAGCTGCTGAATAAGACAGAGGAGATGGAGGCAGGCGACAGAGGCAGACATAATGAGGGAAACCGTGGAGATCTGCCAACACTGCCCTTTAAGAGAATGGCAATAAGCATGGACATTCCTCCACTTAGTATTGTTCTCATGAGGAGAAACAAATGGGACCAATAATAGCAATACATTCTTTACATTTATTTAAAACATGTTTAAAAATATAAAAAAGTTATTGATAACACAGATCCTATTTTTCATGGGTTACGAAATTGAGAAAAAAATTGCCATACAATCCATGTATTGGATAATATACTGTAAATTATGTATTCTAACTTATTTTAAGGATCTGAATGTATTGTTCAACAGTAAGTGAAGATGATGGACTTGACGGATGGTCACTGAGAAGCTCTCCATACCGTTCCTTAAAAACAATTTGTCTGAGGTAAAAGCAGCAGATATAAACTACAAATTATTTCATCTATTTAATTATCAAATGATTTTGTCACGTGTGCTCCCTCTCCGGCCTCTAGGTCACCAGGCTGCTCGTTAGGGTGCACACCTGTCACCAGCGGTACACTCAAAATGACACTCACCTGGACTCCATCACCTCCTTGATTACCTGCCCTATATATGTCACTCCCTTTGGTTTCTTCCCCAGTCGTCATTGTTGCTGTTTCATGTTGGTGCACTCTTTGTGTTTCTTGTTTTGTTCATTTATTTATTAAATATATTCACTCCCTGAACTTGCTTCCTGACTCTCAGCATACATCGTTTCAGATTTAGATCTTTGTTTGTGATTGTGAGAATGTCAAATCTATACTTCCTCACTGGTACCATTTCACAGTGTCGTAGCGTGACTATCATTAAATGTGAAGACTGTTAAATTCTCAAATCAATTCTCTGTGTAATTATTCCTTACGTGATTATACTAATCAGGTAAACATTAATTAACTAGGAAGTCGGTGCACCACGGGAAAATGTTTAGAGTCTCGACTTCAGATATTTATTATCTTATCGATTAAAGTCTACTATTAATGTATTATTAGCTCATCAGTCTCATTCCTGAATGTCGCAGACCCTTGGAAATCTGCACGAACCCTAGCATCATAAATCACGTTCAGCGATATACAAATTGGCTTAATTATTTATTTACTAACTAACTAATCCATCACAGAATTACATAAACACACACACAATAGTTATACATTGGTTACTGACGTGATACAATGAAAAGTCCCTAGTGGGCTAAACCGATATGACGGCTTTGTAGACAAAGGAAAGGGGTAGGGCCAGCTCAAGAACGGGAAACTCATAGTGGATCCACGTCCATACAGCCGATAACTACACTCATGGAAATGCTAATACTTTGAACATGAACAACCGCTCATTCGAAAATAAATTGCAATTTTACATATTTACATATTTACTAGTGTATGCTTTTGTTGTCCCTCTCTGCGATTGCCGGTCCGTCTGCTGGATAGTCAGTCGACAGAAAGTTTCTGGTTTGTCCATCAGAGATCAAATTCTTTCGTAGTTGTAGCTTGTTATAATGGATACATCAGAGTACCATTCAGAAATGTTCTTAAGAATGGACCTTTCAGAGTACCATTGTTCTTAGATAAGATGTGTTTAGCAGACTAAAGTATTTAAACAGCTGCAGACTGAATAATTGGTCTTTAGTTTGTACATTTTTTTAACCATTTCAGCATGGGGATGATCTCCACCTTCTCTGGTCTTGTCCTTTGGTAGAGTTGTAGTTTAGACCATTTTGCAACATCTGGCTCACACCTTAGTCTGCTTGGTCTATAGAGTGGTAGCCATTCCAATGTGGGAACCTCGTTCCTGTGTTCTCTTGACTCTAATTAAATTGCCAACCATTTCAACATGTAGTGACAGCTTCATGCTTTCTGGTCTTGTCCTTTTGGTAAAGTTGTAGTTCAAACCATTTTGCAACATCCGGCTCACACCTTAGTCTGCTTGGTCTATAGAGTGGTAGCCATTCCAATGTGGGAACCTCGTTCCTGCGTTCTCTTGACTCTATTTAAATTGCCAACCATTTCAACATGTAGTGACAGCTCCATGTTTTCTGGTTTTGTCCTTTGGTAGGAAAGTAGTTTAAACCATTTTGCAACATCAGGCTTAGTCTGCTTGGTCTATAGAGTGGTAGCCATTTTAACGTGGGATCCCCGTCCCTGCATTATCTTGACTAAATGTAAATTTTGTCATGAGTCCTTTTATTAACTCTTTGGAAAGGGGCGTTCCATAATGTTTGGGTATAATGTCTGTGCTCACGGGGGCGTGGCCACTGACTGATCATAAGTTAGGAAAAACAATTCTCATTTAGAAGACTAAGATCACATTGTTATCTTTCCAAAACTATTCGTATGCTTAATCATTTATTTTATACAACATTCAGATGCAAACCCCATAATTGAGAAGTGTTACAAACAAAGCTACAGTATTGTGTGTCTCCTGTCTTTCATGAGGTCACCAAATGAAACAAACTTGACATGGTCATTCTTTGCTTCCCCACCGACCAGTTCCACGTTCTCAAAAATATAAATATTGTTTAATTATCCAATTTTGGGGATGTAGGAGTTTTGGTGGAAACAGTCTCTTTGTTCCACTGTGAAAGAGAGGGGGGGCTATGATCCTCCCCCAAGGGCCGTCAGGACAACAGTATACATGTTGATATAATTGTTCGGTCACTTCACCATATCTCCATTTTGGTTGAGTGTGTTACCAGGGATGTGTTCAGTATGAAAAAAGGGTTTACATTGTTCAATTAAATGGAAACGGTGTTGTTCTGAACGACCAGTTGAAAAAAGGGGAGGGGTTGGGTTGTGGGTTCAAAATGCACCGCTGCCCTTTAAATACGTCACTCATTGAGGGGATTCGATTAAATTCCCCGGGTTAACCGGGTTAGTGTTGATTACATATGATTTGGAACCGGGCTGCCTCCGGGGAGGGTAACCCTTTCACCTCTAAACAAAAGTGATGAAGGTTAGGCACGTGGAGTAATGACTAGGATTCTGTTTTCACATGCAAAAGTGATTGCTTTTGATTAAAACGCTTTTATCTGCCTTGCGAATTAAAACTAGTTTGAAAATTCGAACAAATAAAATATTTTATGAAAAAGAGATGTATATTTCTGAACGATGCACCATGCTGCATTGTTGACAATAGGGCGTGCCTCCCTCACCAACCATAACCCAGTTCAACCCGGGGAAGCTTAACCAAATCCCCTCGTTGCTTCAAAACATACCCCGCCAAACCCACCAAACGGAGAAAATGTGTAATTCAGTAAAAACCGTCAATCAACGTTGAATCGAACTAAACAAACCAGTGTTTAAATTTTTGAAATAATTTCTGAACTTAAATAATTGACTGTCATATTAAGGCTCACTATGCTTGGTTTCTGGTTCTTGAACTTGTTTTGGGCTAAAATCTTATTTTATGTTTTTAAATAAAAATCTCAATACCGTAATGTGTCCGGGTCAACCTTGTAGGACTTTACATGCATTTAATTTATAAAAAATAACGAACGTATTTAATTAAAATGAATTAAATATTGTTTAAAGTTGTTCAAATTCAGTTATCATTTCTGGGGATTCACATTACAAACTAGTCATATTTTAGACATAAAACATGTGTCCGAGCATGCATTTCTCATTACCGTAGAATTTCTTCAAGTTCCTGTACAAAGTACAGTGTTTTTTTAAATAAAGTTTTATGGGAAAAGGAAAGGGGATACCTAGTCAGTTGCACAACTAAATGCATTCAACTGAAATGTGTCTTCTGGATTTAACCCAAACCCTCTGAATCAGGCTGCCTTAAAATCAGGCTGCCTCTGGCTGCCTTAAAACCTGTTATGGCTGCAGGGGGCGTATTGAGTAGCCAGATAAAATGTGCCCATTTCAAACGGCCTCGTACTCAATTCTTGCTCGTACAATATGCATATTATTATTACTATTGGATAGAAAACACTCTCTAGTTTCTAAAACCGTTTGAATTATTTCTCTGAGTGAAACAGAACTCCTTCTGCAGCACTTTTCCTGACCAGGAAGTGAAATGTCAGAAATCGATGCTCTGTTCAACTGCATGCCTATACATGGGCGTGATACGTAAGAGTCTACATACACTTCCTACGCCTTCCCCTGGTTATCAAGATGCGGTGAGAGAAGAAATTTCGTGTCTATCTTGGTCTGAGGTGGAATAAAAGGTCTTTGTTTGACGTGACCGTCCATATCCTGTTTCTGAAGCGCGCGAAAGAGGACATGGATATGGCTTCTGTTTAGCTGTCGTTATGAACGACGAACATCTCCGTCTTAGATTTTATTTGATACATGTCACCATATCATCGTAACGTATGTTTTTTCAATATCGTTTAATCAGATTATTTAATTTTTTTCGGGAGTTTTGCCGTGTTCCGTTCTCTAACTTTGTTGACTTTGGAGTGATCCGTGCCACTTGGCAAGTGCCCATGCTAAATGAAGAGGGATATTTGCCGTTCCAGATCAAAACAACGACTGTTCTGGACAAAGGACACCTTATCCAACATTCTGACGGAAGATCACCAAACTTAAGAAACATTTTATGATGCTATTTCTAATATCTGTCGTGCATGTTGACTGGTCGTGGGCGCCCAAGTGTTTCTGGCTATTGTGGCTATGCTAATATCACGCTACATTTTGTTTGCGCTGTAAAACATTTAATAAATCTGAAATAGTCTAGAATCACGAGATGCGTGTCTTTCAATTGCTGTACACTATGTATTTTTCAGAAATGTTTTATGATGAGTAATTAGGTTTTTGACGTTGGTGTCTGTAAATATTATGGCTGCTTTCGGTGCAATTTCTGATTGTAGCTGAAATGTAAACTATGATTTATACCTGAAATATGCACATTTTTCGAAAAAAAACACATGCTAAACAATAAATATGTTATCAGACTGTCATCTGATGAGGTTGTTTCTTGGTTAGTGGCTATTTTTATCTTTATTTGGCCGAATTTGTGATAGCTACTGATGGAGTCATAAACTGATGGAGTAAGAATATTGGTGTCTTTTGCTAACGTGGTTAGCTAATAGATTTACATATTGTCTCTTCCCTGTAAAACATTTTAAAAATCGGACATGTTGGCTTGATTCACAAGATGTGCACCTTTCATCTGGTGTCTTGGACTTGTTAATGTGTGAAAGTTAAATATTTAAAAAAAATATCTTTTGAATTTTGCGCCCTGCACTTGAGCTGGATGTTGTCATAAGTGTACCGGTGTCGGGCTGCAGCCCTAACAGGTTAATCGACGGCGCCTGGGGACCAGGTTTTGTTGGGGGGTTAACTGCCTTGCTCAAAAGCAGAATGGCAGATCCGTGTTAAAATTTCATAATTGTCCTCATACACCCAAATCAAATCAAAGTGTATTTGTCACGTACGCCGAATACAACAGGTGAACTTACAGTGAAATGCTTACTTACAGGCTCTAACCAATAGTGCAAAAAAACAGTAGCGAGGCTATAAAAGTAGAGAGCCTACATACAGACACCGGTTAGTCAGGCTGATTGAGGTAGTATGTACATGTAGATATGGTTAAAGTGACTATGCATATATGTTGAACAGAGAGTAGCAGTAGCGTAAAATGGGTTGGCGGGTGGTGGGACACAATGCAGAGAGCAGATGAGCAGTGGTTGGTCGGGCCAATTGAGGAAGGACGTACATGAATGTATAGTTAAAGTGACTATGCATATATGATAAACAGAGAGTAGCAACAGCGTAAAAAGAGGGATTGGGGGGGGGGGGGCACACAATGCAAATAGTCCGGGTAGCCTTTTGATTACCTGTTCAGGAGTCTTATGGCTTGGGGGTAAAAACTGTTGAGAAGCCTTTTTGTCCTAGACTTGGCACTCCTGTACCGCTTGCCATGCGGTAGTGGAGAGAACAGTCTATGACTGGGGTGGCTGGGGTCTTTGACAATTTTTAGGGCCTTTCTCTGACACCGCCTGGTGTAGAGGTCCTGGATGGCAGGCAGCTTAGCCCCAGTGATGTACTGGGCCGTACGCACTACCCTCTGTAGTGCCTTGCGGTCAGAGGCTGAGCAATTGCCGTACCAGGCAGTGATGCAACCAGTCAGGATGCTCTCGATGTTGCAGCTGTAGAACCTTTGAGGATCTCAGGACACATGAGCAATCTTTTTAGTTTCCTGAGGGGGAATAGGCTTTGTCGTGCCCTCCTCACGACTGTCTTGGTGTGTTTGGACCATTCTAGTTTGTTGGGAATGTGGACACCAAGGAACTTGAAGCTCTCAACCTGCTCCACTACAGCCTCGTCGATGAGAATGGGGGCGTACTCGGTCCTCCTTTTCCTGTAGTCCACAATCATCTCCTTAGTCTTGGTTACGTTGAGGAATAGGTTGTTATTCTGGCACCACCCGGCCAGGTCTCTGACCTCCTCCCTATAGGCTGTCTCGTCGTTACCGGTGATCAGGCCTACCACTGTTGTGTCGTCTGCAAACTTAATGATGGTGTTGGAGTCATGTCTGGCAATGCAGTCGTGGGTGAACAGGGAGTACAGGAGGGGACTGAGCACGCACCCCTGGGGGGCTCCAGTGTTGAGGATCAGCATGGCAGATGTGTTGCTACCTACCTTTACCACCTGGGGACGGCCTGTCAGGAAATCCAGGATCCAGTTGCAGAGGGAGGTGTTTAGTCCCAGGATCCTTAGCTTAGTGATACGATTTGAGGGTACTATGGTGTTGAACGCTGAGCTGTAGTCAATGAATAGCATTCTCACATAAGTGTTCCTTTTGTCCAGGTGGGAAAGGGCAGTGTGGAGTGCAATAGAGATTGCATCATCTGTGGATCTGTTTGGGCGGTATGCGATTTGGAGTGGGTCTAGTGTTTCTGGAAAAATGGTGTTGATGTGAGCCATTACCAGCCTTTCAAAGCACTTCATGACTACGGACGTGAGTGCTACGGGTCTGTAGTCATTTAGGCAGGTTGCCTTTGTGTTCTTGGGCACAGGGACAGATTATTACAGACTCAATCAGGGACATGTTGAAAATGTCAGTGAAGGCACCTGCCAGTTGGTCAGCACATGCCCGGAGCACACGTCCTGGTAATCCGTCTGGGCCCGCAGCCTTGTGTATGTTGACCTGTTTAATTTGACCCATTTACCCATTTTAGATTATCAGTACCATAACTGTGTAATACCTGATGTTTGAGCAAAATTATTGATTAAACTATTTACAATATAATAGATTAGAAAGAGAATGAATTGATTATGTCAATTTGGCTTCTGCCATTGTTAGCTACATTTGCTAAGGCCTTCTCATTACCGTAATGCCCAATTCTCATTGGCATGCCCTTTGGTTGTCTGTTACGGTACTAGAATTTCAGTTACGGTAATGATAAAAACTGTTTCGGATGCATGTACAATGTAACTCCACCACACACGTGCGCAACAGATACTTCGCTAACCAAACAACAGTGCTAGGTACGTGCACACTTCAATTAAAGGGTAACTACACTACATTTTTTGTTTTTCCCAGACCTATAAAATTGTCCCCTCATGTGGTTTAAGCATTGTTAGAGCATCAAATGTTGTTGTTTTCTATTAGAAAAATGTGGTTTTGAGAGCGAAAAATCTGACCAACCACCACCCCTCTCCTGTCCATAGCGCATTTGCGGCCCACCACTGCAGAGAAAGATTATAGGGGAAACACCGAGTTACCATTTAAAATTTAACGACTTTTTAAAGGAATATTACACTTAAAAATCAAAGGTTGTCTGACGTTTTCCGAACTCAAAAGTGGTCTTCTGTCAACAAATGTCCCTAGACCATCTGTTTTGAAGATCCAGCTCAGCTGTATGCAAGCAATCCAAAATGAATGGAAAAGATGAGCACCAAATAATTTCCAGATTTGATTCTATTGTTGTAAAGATGGGGAGAGGTTTGTCTGTGATAAAGAGATGCTCTGCTTTTTTTAACATCACTTGCAACCAAACAAGTCCTGCAAACTCTGGTTTTGTCACATCTTGACTATTGCCCAGTTGTATGGCCAGGTTCTGCAAAAAATGACCTAGAGAAGCTGCAGCTGGCATAGAACAGAGCAGCACATCTGGCCCTCAAATGTACATGGAGGGACAATGTCAACAACAATACAAAAAATATATATACAGTGAAAAGTTTGGACACACCTACTCATTCAAGGGTTTTTCTTTATTTTTACTATTTCCTACATTGTAGAATAATAGTGGAATCATGTAGTAACCAAAAAAGTGTTAAACAAGTCAAAATATATTTTAGATTTTAGATTCTTAAAAGTAGCCACCCTTTGCCTTGATGACATCTTTGCACAGTCTTGGCATTATCGCAACCAGCTTCATGAGGTAGTCACCTGGAATGCATTTCAATGAACAGGTGTGCCATGTTAAAAGTTCATTTGTGGATTTTCTTTCCTTCTTAATGCGTTTGAGCCAATCAGTTGTATTGTGACAAGATAGCCCTATTTGGTAAAAGACCAAGTCCATATTATGGCAAGAACATCTCAAATAAGCAAAGAGAAATGACAGTCCATCATTACTTTAAGACATGAAAGTCAGTCAATGCTGAAAATCTCAAGACCTTTGAAAGTTTCTTCAAGTGCATTCGCAAAAACCATCAAGTGCTATGATGAAACTGGCTCTCATGAGGACCGCTACAGGAAAGGAAGACCCAGAGTTACCACTGCTGCAGGGGATAAGTTCATTAAAGTTAACTGCAACTCAGATTGCAGCCCAAATAAATGCTTCACAGAGTTCAAGTAACAGACACATCTCAACATCAACTGTTCAGAGGAGACTGCGTGAATCAGGCCTTCATGGTCGAATTGCTGCAAAGAAATCACTACTAAAGGACACCAATAAGAAGAGACTTGCTTGGGCCAAAAAACACGAGCAATGGACCTTAAATTGGTGGAAATCTTTCCTTTGATTTGATGAGTCCAAATTTGAGATTTTTGGTTCCAACCGCTGTACCGTTGTGAGACGCAGAGTAGGTGAATGGATGATCTCCGCATGTGTGGTTCCCACCGTGAAGCATGGAGGAGGTGTGATGGTGTTCTGCAGCGATAATCTATCCCATCTGGTTTGCGCTTAGTGCGACTATCATTTGTTTTTCAACAGGAAAATGACCTAACACACCTCCTGGCTGTGTAAGGGCTATTTGACCAAGAAGGAGAGTGATGGAGTGCTGCATCAGATGACCTGGCCACAATCACCTGACCTCAACCCAATTGTTTTTATTTTATTTAACCTTTATGTAACTAGGCAAGTCAGTTAAGAACAAATTCTTATTTACAATGATGGCCTACCAAAAGGCAAAAGGCTTCCTGCTGGGACGGAGGCTGTGATAAAAAATCGAATAAAAATATAGGAGAAACCACACATCACAACAAGAGAGACACCACAACACTACATAAAGAGAGACCTAAGACAACAACATAGCAGGGCAGCAACACATGAAACACAGCATGGTAGCAACACAACATGACAACAACATGGTAGCACCACAACATGGCAGCAACACAACACGGTAGCAGCACAAAACATGGTACAAACATTATTGGGCAAAGACAACAGCACAAAGGGCAAGAAGGTAGAGACAACAACACATCACGCAAAGCAGCCACAACTGTCAGTAAGAGTGTCCATGATTGAGTCTTGAATGGAGAGATTGAGATAAAACTGTCCAGTTTGAGTGTTTGTTGCAGCTCGTTCCAGTTGCTAGCTGCAGAGAACTGAAAAGATGAGCGACCCAAGGATATGTGTGCTTTGGGGACCTTTCACAGAATGTGACTGGCAGAACGGGTGTTGTATATGGAAGATGAGGGCTGCAATAGGTATCTCAGATAGGGGGGAGTGAGGCCTAAGAGGGTTTTATAAATAAGCATCAACCAGTGGGTCTTGCGACGGGTATACAGAGAAGACCAGTTTACAGAGTGCATTGATGTGTCGTATAAGCAGCATTGGTGGACAATCTGATGGCCGAATGGTAAAGAACATCTAGCCGCTCAAGAGCACCCTTACCTGCTGATCTATACATTAAGTCTCCATAGTCTTGCATGGTCATCTGAATCAGGGTTAGTTTGGCAGCTGGGGTGAAATAGGAGCAATTACGATAGAGGAAACCAAGTCTAGATTTAACCTTAGCCAGCAGCTTTGATATGTGCTGAGAGAAGGACAGTGTACCATCTAGCCATACTCCCAAGTACTTGTATGAGTACCTCAAGATCTAAACCTCCAGAGGCAGTAATCACACCAGTGGGGAGAGGGGCATTCTTCTTACCAAACCACATGACCTCTGTTTTGGAGATGTTCAGAACAAGGTAAAGGGCAGAGAAAGCTTGTTGGACACTAAGAAAGCTTTGCTGTAGAGAGTTTAACATAAAATCCGGGAGGGGCCAGCTCAGTTTAAAACTATCATCTGCATCTAAATGCATGAGTGAGCTTCCTACTGCTTGAGCTATGTTGCTGATGTAAATTGAGAAGAGTGTGGGGTCTAGGATCGAGTCTTGGGGTACTCCCTTGGTGACAGGCAGTGGCTGAGATAGTAGATGTTCTGACTTTACACACTGCACTCTTTGAGAGAGGTAGTTAGCAAACCAGGCCAAAGATCCCTCAGAGACACTAATACTCCTTAGCTGGCCCACAAGAATTAAATGGTCTACCGTATCAAAAGCTTTGGCCAAGTCAATAAAAATAGCAGCACAACATTGCTTAGAATCAAGGGCAATGGTAACATCATTTAGGACTTTTAAGGTTGCACACATCCATAACCTGAGCGGAAACCAGATTGCGTACCTGAGAGAATACTATAGATGTCAAGAAAGCCAAAAACATTTGCCTCCACCCTATGGCAAAACATGTAGAATTGCTGGAAATTAACTGTGAAACTGCAAAATCCTCTCCGGCCAATGGGAATACATATAGAATGGCAGGAAATTAACTTTTAAACAGCAAAAAAGTATATTCTCGGAAGGTGGTGGGGGATGGGGATAGATGTGGGTATTCAGACCGACGAGCCACTGCGGCCCCTCGTGAGTTACGATTTTTTGTGGTCCCCACCCCCATCAAAGTTGCCCATCCCTGAGCTACAGTATACAATCAATTTGACACTTTGGGATGATTTGCACATGGAACTTGAAAATACTTATAGAAATCTACTTGCATTGATTTTGTGCTATAAATGCTAAACAAAACCAAAGCATGGATTGCTATCTTACAGGGTAAGGAAACCAATGTAATTTTGTAATGTGGGAAAACTAGTTACATAATACTACTTTTTAAAACTGGCCTTCTAGGGACTAGTATCTAGAGCATCAGCATTTGTGGGTTAGATTCCCATCCCGGAGTCGCCTCTTCACTGTTGATGTTTCCAGCTACAATAGTCATTTACAACATTAACAATGTCTACACTGTATTTCTGATCAATTTGATGTTATTTTAATGGACAAAAAATGTTATTTTCTTTCAAAAACAAAGACATTTCTAAGTGACCCCAAACTTTTGAACGTTAGTATATGTCATATTGAGTCTACTTTTAACAGAATATTAACTTTTAAAAGTGATATTTTCACTGAACAGTAACTTTAAGTTTAAGGTTAGGATTAGAAACTACAAGCTTTACAAGTCTTTTTTAAAATATTTTTTTTTCTTAGTTTTTAAACTTGATAGTGACAACCCCCCACCACCCAACCAACTGCCTTGCAAAGCATTTCCAGTTATAATTATTTCTCACCACATAACCACCCACAGCTGCATGAGGGCTCAGCATCACCAAACAGGTTCATAATTAGACGTAAAATTAATTGGTATTTTGTTAGGCCTCAATTTGATAATAGTCCGACCCTGATCAAACTATAATGGCATTGCAATCAATACACATGGCAAAGTAAAAGCTTTACTTCCAAGCTGCACTAATGCGGACATTTTGTAAACAAGACTTTCTAATTATGGCTTTATGATTTCCTCTTAAAACCCAATAATCAACAGAGTTCACTGGTTTCTATCACTGGGAAACATGCTGTGTCATCCACATCACGCATCACAGGCCGACTGCGGTAATCAGAAAAGTGGGTACAATTTAGAAGTAGACAAGACCCATGCTGTGTGATCCTCTCCAATGAGGGTTCTCATGAAGGGCTGCACTGTCGTTTCAGGATGTTTTGGTAAACATGAACAACATAACAGGATACAGGAAGTAGCCTCTAAATTGATTTTTGTATTTATTTCTCAAAGAGAGAAGTCGTTTTACAGACTTCACACCGTTTATCCGGCATTTTAGTCTAAGGCAAAATGCTTTTGAAGTAGATCAAAAAAATATTTATTTAAATATCAGTTGATCTCCTACTGTAGGTCAGGATCAGTCAATAGGGTAATTTCTAAAACATTATGGACTCAGATTCAAAGAATTCACCCTTATTTTGAGTTAATCTAAAATTGCATCAAGTGGAAGTGAAGTCCTCTGTAATCGGAATGAACTCTATGCATTTCTAATGACTTTCCATTGTTAAACATTGGTAGACATTTAGGGCTGATATTTGTAGAGAAATTGAGAAATTGAAATCGCATTAACTTAGGAAATGAATGCTTTTACATTCTGTCAGTTGAAACTTGCTCTTGTCTTTACTCACCTCTCAGATTATGGGTATGTATGTAAAAGTTATATACAATAAGAAGATTTGTTACACTAGGCCACACCAGCTCGTTAACTCTCCTCATTATCACACTGCCTACAAGATAAGGTGTCATGGAGCTTCAAAGCCAATACCAAACCAGATAGAAATTCAGCTGATCCATCTTCATGCATACACTCTCTAATTGAGTGTATGCATTGAGGGTCAAATCAAAATTGAGGGTCAAATTGAGGGTCAAACCAAAAGGAGCATGTGTTGACATTTGGCCTGGTACCCCATCAAAGGATTTGAAAAGGCTGGAGGATTTGGGGTAACGACTTCATATTGCCTTTTGGGGTCATGTAGACGTCTAGATTGATGGTCCTGATATCTCTGTGTCACGGAGTGGAAAGGCAAATTGTGATCTTCACCATAAACCCGTGGGCACTATCCATGTCTGAGTAAGGACATGGAAATGGTACATATGTGAATCTACTATAGGTTCTGGATCCAAATCTATTGGTAACACTGATAAATAATGGGCCAGCTGTGAATCGGTGGAGGGGGTAGACTACAGTGTTCACTGAGTCCTGTATTTTGTTGGGCAATCTAAACAACCTCAAAATAGCAGTTTAACTCAGCATGCTCAGCTGCAGGGAAATGGGCTAGTTGGGCGCTGTCCAAGGTCCTGAATAGACAAGATGAGGGCTCTAATTTCCCAGATGCACGTTTTGGTAATCTGGACCTAATGCTAATTTTCCGTTCTAATATCAACTTGTTTGCATTGACATGGGAAGGATAGCATTAATGGAGTTAGCTATGTTTTTGAAAATTGCCTCATAAAAGACAGCTATCTTAAAAAGAGCATGTCAGAGAGGCAACATGGAACATATCTTTTAAAAAAAGAGACCAGTTTGAAAGTCTAACACAAAGACCAGCACTCTGCAGCAGCAGCAGTCTGATGTTCCCAGAAGCACAGTCCAGAAGCACAGTCAGTATCAGCCTCAGCCAGCCACACTCCCTATGGAAAACCCTGGTGAGTGCAGTTTCAGTTGGTGTGCAGTGCAATCAACAGACCAGAGAGAGACAGACAGAACAATCAAATAAAAAAGGACATTGTCATCAGAATTTAATGTTGTGATTGCCCATAGGTGATACAGAGGGCAGTGTTATTAAATGAATGTCACAATCTGATTGTGTTTACTGTATAACAGATGTATATCGAGCACGGGAGGCTGGTGAGCGGAGGAGGGCTCATAATGATGTCTGGAATGGAGTGAATGGAATAGAATCAAACACATGGTAACTGTGTGTGTGATGTGTTTGATACCATTCCATTCACTCCATTCCAGACATTATTATAAGTCCGTCCTCCCCAATTAAGGTTCCACCAGCCACTTGTGAGGCCGAGTAATCGTAAAAAGAAATCAACCTGGGTTACACATATTTAAAAAATGGTTAGGTATGGTAATCATTGCATTTCATATTGCTGCTGCTGGTCTCAAATGGATTGTAAATAGCAGTACAGCTAGGAGGGCTCCAAAGTACACTGGATCAGTTGCAACATTGAAAACGTGGTTATAGCTTTGGAACATAAAGCCTGACATCATAGATGGAAACAAATTCGATGGTCGGTAATGGTAATTACTATACTGTGAGGAAATACCTAATGTTGGAGGTTTGCTTGTGAGCAGGGAGATTCCAAAATTCCAAACAATAGCAACTCTACTTTCAGTTTGGTTTCAGATCCATTTCCACAAAAGTTTGCCCGTTTTCCAAGGCATTTTCTTATATATACACAAAAGTATGTGGACACCCCTTCAAATTAGTGGATTTGGCTATTTCAGCCACACCCGTTGCTAACAGGTGTATAAAATCGAGCACACAGCCATGCAATCTCCACAGACAAACATTGGCAGTAGAATGGCCTTACTGAAGAGCTCAGTGACTTTCAACGTGGCACCGTCATAGGATGCTACCTTTTCAACAAGTCAGTTCATTCAATTTCTGCCCTGCTAGAGCTGCCCCGGTCAATTGTACATGCAGTTATTGTGAAGTGGAAACTTCTAGGAGCAACAACGGCTCAGCTGTGAAGTGGTAGGCCACACAGAACGGGACCACTGAGTGATGAAGCGCGTAACGCGTGAAAATTGGCTGTCCTCGGATGCAACACTCACTACCGAGTTCCAAACTGCCTCTGGAAGCAACGTCAGCACAATAATTGCTTGTCGGGAGATTCATGAAATGGGTTTCATGGCTGAGCAGCCACACACAAGCCTTAGATCACCATGCACAATGCCAAGCATCGCCTGGAGTGGTGTAAAGCTCCCCGCCATTGGACTCAATAGCAGTGGAAACGAGTTCTCTGGAGTGATGAATAAAGCTTCACCATCTGGCAGTCGGATGGACGAATCTGGGTTTAGCAGATGCAATGAGAACGCTACCTGCCTGAATGCATAGCGCCAACTGTAAAGTTTGGTCGGGGGGTCGGGGGCTGTTTTTCATGGTTCGGGCTAGGCCCCTTAGTTCCAGTGAAGGGAAATATTAACATTACATCATACAATGACATTCTAGACGATTCTGTGCATCCCACTTTGTGGCTACAGTTTGGGGAAGGCCCTTTCCTGTATCAGCATTACAATGCCCAAAGCGAGGTCCATTTAGACATGGTTTGTCGAGATCGGTGTGGAATAACTTGACTAGCCTGCACAGAGCCCGGCCATCAACCCTATCTAACACCTTTGGGATGAATTGGAACACCGACTGCGAGCCAGGCCTAATCACCCAACATTAGTGCCCGACCTCACTAATGCTCTTGTAGCTAAATGCAAGCAAGTTCCAGCAACAATGTTCCAACATCTAGTGGAAAGCCTTCCCAGAAGAGTGGAGGCTGTTATAGCAGCAAAGGGAGGACCAACTCACCCCATATTAATGTCCATCATTTTGGAATGAGATGTTTGACAAGCAGGTGTCCACATACTTTTGATCATATAGTGTATGTCTGTACATTAAAACATACAACAGGGTAGGTCAACCTATTATAACATAGCAAAACATTTTAATAGTTTTGTTGAATTTGAGTTTAACCCTCATTGCATGAAGTGAAATCAGAATGATACATGTATTCCACAACTCAGCATTGAACTAAATTGAAAATAGAAATCCCTTTTTGATACGAGTTACAATCTTCTGCAATGGATGCCATTACTGAGCATTACCATGGCCATTGACTCACATTAATACACTTATAATTCTGAAGGTTGACTCTGATAATTTCTGTAAATCGGCCCAAAAAACAACAACTCATGGATTGCTAACGCAGAATCAAAACATTATAATTTGCATCAGTTGTTTATTCCCTCCACACTATCATCACTGGGTGGTGGTAGCCCAAAATCGAATGAACAAATATAATGACCTCTAAAGTCATTCATTTTTGGACTTGGTTTGCTGCAAAGCCTTCATCTTCGCTGCGGAAATTGCAGTGAAATAGCTTTGCACAAACCCTCACTGAGAAGAGAATGGGGTTCTTCTTCTCCTTTGTATGCCAGGCGCCTGATCGGAATAAGATCACATACCTTATTTCCATATGTTGTGGTATTGGGGCCTGGCAGTCTGAGCATCTCCATATCACTCACTCTCCAGTCGTCACCATTCTCTAGCAGCAGATACTGCATCCAATACTAATTAATGCCAAGTTTGTACTGACATAGATTACATTTCCACCGACTGTGAAAATATAACAGGACATAGGATTCTATGGCTTAATATTATTAATGTCATTTTTGTAAATCAACTGAACCATTTTGATACTAACAAATGGAACATCTTCATTTAAAGTAGAATTATATATTATTACTCTATTGACTACAAATGAGATCAGATTGCCACTATCTATGTAAAACTATCTGAAATAAAGTATATGAATATATTATGTGAAATAAATGCTGTTTCATGAGGATATCATTATAACTCCTAAAGGACAAGATTTTACATTTAGAGCAGAGATGAGGATTTTCACTTGCATGTAAAATACTTAATTTTCTACAAAGGATACTGTATGTACTTTGAGTTGTGATTGGTTCAGACAGTTTCAATTTGGAATGAAAACTTGAATGACTAACAAAGATAATGAAACTAATAAAAATGGTTATCTGCTTTGGCACACACCCTTATCATACCCTATAATGGTTTTATTCATATGTAATTGATACACAGCTTCATTGCTTGCCTTTTATATGAGGCTAAGCTTGACAGTACTGCTTAATAAGGCTGATCATATAAAGGTAACTGCCAAAATAAAGAAAAAACTTGAGTAAATTAGGAATTCAAAGTATATTAAAAGCAGGTGCATCCACATAGGTGTGGTTCCTGAGTTAATTAAGCTATTAACATCCAATCATGCTTAGGGTCATGTATAAAAATGCCCAGTCGACATTATTTTGGGTACCATGGCTAGAAGAAGAGATCTCAGTGACTTTGAAAGAGGGTTCTCAAAGGAGCATCGGGAGTTTAAAGTGTGTGTTGTGTTTCTTATTCACAACTTCTCAACTCAATTGAACACTTGTGGGAGATTCTGGAGCGACGCCTGAGATAGCGTTTTTCCACCACAATCAACAAAACACCACACGATGGAATTTCTCATGGAAGAATGGTGTCGCATCCCTCCAATAGAGTTCCAGACACTTGTAGAATCTATGCCAAGGTGCATTGAAGCTGTTCTGGCTGCTTGTGGTACTTTATGTTGGTATTTCCTTTATTTGGCAGTTACTTGTAGATGACTTGAGATTTGCATGTGGTTTGCATACCCTGAGTGATCCAGCATTCTGTCTGGATGTCATAGGAAACAAACACTCAAAGGAGCCATAGTTTAAATTCCAGCTTACAGTTTTTGTAAACAATTAGCGTATAAGCTTAAAAACATACATACAGTGCACACGTTCACTCAGGTCCCAACCTGGGACTGGATAACTATACATGCAAAGCAGTTGGCAAAGAGGTTCAGGATTATTTGGCCATACTGTAGGTTGCTGTGCAACCAGAAGTAGAGGGATGCAGAAAACAGCTTTGCGAATGGGGATTCTCCCACCCAGCATCTGGTACTCTATCCTGCCGTAAGTGGTACAGGTTGGAAGGATCACCTGCCATCTGTTCCAAATCAGAAGGACACACTCCTTTGTTGAAGATTCTAATGCAAACATGCACCCAGACAAAATGTAAAACTGGAGCCAACAAGGGGCTTCTCTCAATTCCATATGGCCATCTTTCTTCCTACATACTGTGTGTGTGTGTGTGTGTGTGTGTGTGTGTGTGTGTGTGTGTGTGTGTGTGTGTGTGTGTGTGTGTGTGTGTGTGTGTGTGTGTGTGTGTGTGTGTCGAAGCATCATGCTAACCATTGCGCTTACAATACCATGACTGGGGTAACTTGGGGGCAACATTACTTCAAGTCACAGTGCAGGTGAAGTCACTGCACAATGGCTCCTAGCACTCACTAGCCAGCTTGTTCACATATGCCATTGCTACACAATAACTTTTCTTAGTACATTTCCAAATCAACCTCATGAGATATTCTGCTGTTTTTTCAAGAAATCCAAGTTTTTCACATCAACTTAGTCTAGAAAGTTTGGAGGAACAGAAAAAGTATCTGAAATAACATTCTAATACGATCAGGGACAAGACCAGGCTCTAAAATGAGATTTTACCCAGCAAGCATTATTATGCATAAATCCATCATCTGGTTACAGCGACATAGTGAGAGGAGATTCACATTAACATTCCCAATATAGGAGTGAAAAGCGCAGAGAATTCTCCAAGGACCTGCTTACCTAAAGGTTAGCAAATCAAGATAATCTCTGCCGCGCAGATACAGTACAGGGACTTTGGGGAATTAGGCGTCCTTTACAAAAACGTCCCATGTTTACTGAATTTAACTCTTGACTTTTAAAACTTCATCCACTTATTTTTGTATTTCCTGATCGGATATGCACTTTTGAATGTTTGGTCTTATTAGACCTATATTATATTTTCAGAGATATTGTAGCTCTAGGAAATAATATTTTTTATAATATGATTTTAGATTCTGACAGTCAATATCATCATTATGAGGAAAACACTGTTTTTGGCCTGAAAGCTAGTTCTATGGCTGTTGTCCAGGGCCCTGATTTAGATGTCGAGTCAATTCCCAGATGCAGAAAGACATTTGGAGAAGTGACAGTGGCAGTTTCTCCAGCAGCAGCTACTTCAGAAAGTCAGTTTCAAGTGAAAAGTTTGTCCCAAAGTTTTCATCAAGTGTCAATTTCAAAAGGAACCTAGATCTTCTGCCTTCCAAAAAAATGTGTCTCTCAAATTTAGTGTGGATCAGAGATCACACATTTGAGAAGATAATGATGCGGGAAAAGTGCTTACCTTCCCTTGAAAGAAACCTTTAGAAAAGACTGCAAGGAAAGAAATGAGATAAACAAAATGAGTGTGATCCTAATGAAAAGTGTTTTCAAAAGAAGTCAGCCGTCTACTGCTATCTAAAGTATTTAGCAAATGCATGCAGTCAGTTAGTGATACTATTTGTGTAACCTCTTGGTTTACTATGGCCTGGAAATCTTGTGGGGCCGTTTGTTGGTGCAAATCTGTCTAAAACAGGTGTTCACAAACCCTGGAGTCTCAACACAGCCTTTTTAAGATAGTGTGGAATTTAGCCAAAATGTATAGATGCTGTGATTTGGGAATAGATTGGTCCTCTCGTCTGATTAATTGGTCCCGCACAGCACCTGCTGATTTGACAGTAAATTCTGCACACAGGAAAAACATCATAAACTCAGCAATCAATAGTGCTTTAATGGTAGGAGGGTTGAGATGCTGTGTAGAATGAGAATCCTCGGCGGGCAGAGTGGGAGGCCGTTGAAATGCAGTTAAAATCCAGCTTCTCAGTGTGACCTGGCATCCTTGTCTGATGTTATGCTTATTTAACCTCTGTTAACTACATACTTTTTAAACTTCTCATTCATGAAAATGAAAATTGTGTTTTCATGCTCTGTGTCAAATGTGACGAAAAGGATTAGGATGTTCTGATGCTCATGGATGTGTCCCTGGCGATGACAGCGAGGCTTATGGGTGATGTGTGTGTGCCTGCCCTAAGTCTCCCTGCCCTTGGCTGTCAACACGCTGTCCTCTTCCTTTCTGAAAAGTAGCTCCAAGTACTCACTGTGTAACTTATCTGGGTTCTCACAAGACAGGGAGAGTTTTGAAATGTGGCTTTGCTCATATCAAATCCATGGTATAGTCCAATACAAAACACGGAACTTTCCTTTCTGAAATGCTCCAGATGAAAATAGAGCGTACTAGTGCCAGGAGAGCATATATAACATTGCGTTTCAATTATTTAAAATGTTACTTTAGTCATTCAGCAGACGCTCGTATCCAGAGTGCATACATTTTCATACTGGTTCCCCATGGCAATCGAACCCACAACCCTGGCGTTGCAAGAACCATGCTCTTACTCTGGTCTAATGCTTAATAATGAATGACTCATTGGCAAGCATGGAATGCTCTGGCTGGGTTGCTGACAGACGTGAGTGACAGCAACAGCGTCACACCTGCCCTGTCCCTTTATTAGTTACTTCTCAGTAGTCTAATATTCTTTGCTTCCAACATTCGTTACACTTCATCGCTATTGTTAACATAGTATCCCGTCAATTAATTAATCACTGGAGATATCAGATATGCCTTATTATAGATTCCCCTCAGCTCATCTACACTATGCCAATCAGAAGACAAGAGGCAAAAAAGGTCACTCATGAGTTCCCATTCAAACTATATCTATTTGTTTTAACACTTCTAAGACCGCTGGGATGCTACGCTTGCAATACTAATACCATTACTATCACCACTAAACTGACATGTTTGTTTTTTTACAAATACATCTGGTAAAAAAACGTTTGTCATTGGTGTGCAACCGTTTAAGACATTACATTTTCCAAATTACTACGTGTGTTGAGATACAGTACGTAGCCTACATATGTGGTTACAAACACAATAGTAGACTTTCTTATACATGGAATGTCTATCTTACTATAGGCTACATCTGCAGCGCAGTCATCTGCCCCCTCCGGTTTATACGGTTGTTTCGCGTGCCACCTCTCGACAGAACAGCGAGTAGAATGGAAAAGTATAGACAGTAGCATTTCCCAGCCCATGCGTTACAAACCAAGGCTGGAGTCAGCACAACGTCCATCATTCTTCGAGGATATTTTCGTATAGCGGTCACACCATTGACTGTAGCCTATATAAAGGGTCAAGCAGGTAACAATTTTTTTTACATTTGTATAGCACCTTTCATGTGCGTCTGCTTCAGGTGCAGACCTGTACATTATGATATTCCAGGCATCTAAGTTTGTTTAGGATCTAATTTCGTCGAATGAAAAGTGGAGTATGTAAATAATTCCAGCTCAACAAGGATAAACATAGGAAAATGTAGCCATATTGTGGTTTTCGTTATATTTGTTGGCCTGATAGGCTATTGGAGTTTGTTTCCAACGAAAGACGTAGAGGGAGCTTTTGCCGCCAAAGAAACGTTTGAGCTGTTTGCAACAATGCGCAAGGTTGCCTAACCACTCCTGTAAATATTGTGGAATACATTGGGGGAAACTTTGTCTCTGAAAATAAATAACTTACTAGCTTAGGATATCCCGAAAACTTTTTCAAACCAAGGAGACGCCAATTTAGGGAGAGAACCTAAAGCGGCCAATCAGCCTATATCTACTGTAGGTATAGGATTTAATTACCTGAGTTGTCCACAGTGAAAATGACCTTCAACTTGTAGCCTAACGTTACTTTTTAGACAACAGCTTCTCTTTCATTTCACAGGAGTTTTACTTGTCAACCATGAACCAAACCGCAGGAGTCACACAGACATACCGGAGGTGTTCTAAAGCAGGAAAGGTAAGTCTTTGTTAAATTTTTGCAAGCGGGTTTGGGGTTTTGCGGTGTAGGCTCTCAAAGAATCAACCACCAACTGAACTGAGAATGTGACGTTGTTTCTATATTTCCCTATGCTAGCACTTTACTGCTTGTTTTTTAAAGTCCTGTTGTGGGGATAACGACCAGCTAGCACATTTGTCACCTTGGACGTTGTGGAAACGTGTTTGGTTTTCCATTGGTTCAGGGAAGGAAGCCATACGTTTCCTGACAGGTAAAAATAACTTGATGTCGCCTATTCTGGTAATTTTACATTTTTAGGTTGCAGGAAGTTTGAGAACGTTTTACTATGGTTCCCTGTACGTTTTTCTGGGAGATTTTATTAACGTTCTGAAAACAGAACCTATGGGTAAATACCCATAGGTAATCAAGTAACACCAGTGGTGGAAACGGTACCTAATTGCCATACTTGAGTAAAAGTATAGATACCTTAATGACTCAAGTAAAAGTGAAAGTCACCCAGTAAAATAATACTTTAGTAAAAGTCTAAAAGTATTTGGTTTGAAATATACTTAAGTATCAAAAGTAATTGTAATAACAAAATGTACTTAAGTATCAAAAGTAAAAGTAGGAATCATTTCTAATTACTTATATCAAGCAAACCGCTTTTTTTTTTTTTTTTTTTTTTTACAGATAGACAGGGGCACACACCAACACTCAGACATAATTTACAAATGAAGCATTTGTGTTTAGTGAGTTTGCCAGATCAGAGGCAGTAGGGATGACCAGGGATGTTCTCTTGATAAGTGTGTGAATTGGACCATGTTCTGTCCTGTTAAGCATTCAAAATGTAACTTTTGGGTACTACTTTTGGGTGTCAGGGAAAATGTATGGAGTAAAAGGTACATGCATTTCTTTAGGAATTTAGTGAAGTAAAAGTAACAGTTAATATTAATACCCCCAAAAACTAGTTAAGTAGTACTGTGAAGTATTTTTTACTTAAGTGCGTTACACCACTGAGAACATGTTTCAATAAGATTTTCAATAACACTGCTAGCTTATTTTGGGTTAACGGTTTTTAACTCCAAGCACAGATAGGACATAAAGACATTTTATTTTTACTGTGGCACGGCATTAGTGAGATTCAAACTTAAGATCTTCAGTTCTCTATCCATGGAATTAGTCCACTGCACCACCAGCAAGGAGCAAGCATGCCATGTTTTTTTAACTCATACAAAGCTGTTCATTTTAGTCTATTCAAACACCATATAGTAAAGTTAACAAGAACTCATTAAGGTCAGGTGTGGCCAATTAGTGGGAACGGCCAACACACCTGAACACACTTAATAAGGTAGAGAATAGATAAGAAATGTGTTGTTGCTGAGAAGGGAATGTATATGTTTTTAAATAACATTCTTAGAACTTTCTTTGAATATTACTAATGTTTTCTTGTCTTTTTTTATGGAAAGTTTTCTGAGAACCGGACTTTAAATAGAACCATGAGGAAACCTGCAGAAAATGTTGTACTGAAATTTCCACAGAAGAACGTTGTTTCTTAACGTATTCTGAGAACATGACTTTAAAAAGAACCACAAGGAAACCTGTAGAAAACATTATGCGGAAGTACTGAAATTCCCATAGAAGAATGTTGTTATTTAACATTCTCTGAACAATTTGAGAACATTACTTTAAAAAGAACCACGAGGAAACTTGTAGGAAATGTTATACAGAAGTACTGAAATTCCCACCTAATGTACATGCAGTGCATTCGAAAAGTATTACACACAATACCCCATAATATTAAAGAAACAGGTTTTTAGAAATGTTTGCAAAAATATTAAAAAGAAAAACGTAAATATCACATTTACATAAGTATTCATACCTTTTACTCAGTACTTTTTTGAAGCACCTTTGGGCGGCGATTACAGCCTTGACTCTGATTGGGTATGACGCTACAAGCTTGGCACACCTGTATTTGGGGAGCTTCTCCCCTTCTTCACTGCAGATCCTCTCAAGCTTTTTCAGGTTGGATGGGGAGCATCGCATCACAGTTATTTTCAGGTCTCTCCAGAGATGTTCAGAGGGTTCAAGTACGGGCTTTGGCTGGGCCACTCAAGGACATTCAGAGACTTGTCCCAAAGCCACTCCTGTGTTGTCTTGGCTGTTTGCTTAAGGTCATTGTCCTGTTGGAAGGTGAACCTTCGCTCCTGTCCGAGGTCCTGTGCGCTCTGGAGCAGGTTTTTGTCAAAGATCTCTTTGTACTTTGTACTTTGCACATTTGTGGCCTGCTGGAGGTCATTTTGCAGGGCTCTGGCAGTGCACCTCCTTGCACAAAGGCGGAGGTAGCGGTCCTGCTGCTGGGTTGTTGCCCTCCTACGGCCTCCTCCACGTCTCCTGATGTACTGGCCTGTCTCCTGGTAGCGCCTCCATGCTCTGGACACTACGCTGACAGACACAACAAACCTTTTTGCCACAGCTCGCATTGATGTGCCATCCTGGATGAGCTGCACTACCTGAGCCACTTGTGTGGGTTGTAGACTCCGTCTCATGCTACCACTAGAGTGAAAGCACCGCCAGCATTCAAAAGTGACCAAAACATCAGCCAGGAAGCATAGGAACTGAGAAGTGGTGTGTGGTCACCACCTGCAGAACCATTCCTTTTTTGGGGGTGTCTTGCTAATTGCCTATAATTTCCACCTTTTGTCTATTCCATTTGCACAACAGCATGTGAAATTTATTGTCAATCAGTGTTGCTTCCTAAGTGGACAGTTTGATTTCACAGAAGTGTAATTGACTTAGAGTTACATTGTGTTGTTTAAGTGTTCCCTTTATTTTTTTGAGCAGTGTATATATAGTAACATCAAGTTGATCAGAAATACAGTGTAGACATAGTTGTAAATGACTATTGTAGCTGGAAACTGATGATTTTTAATGGAATATCTATATAGGCGTACAGAGGCCCATTATCAGCAACCATCACTCCTGTGTTCCAATGGCACGTTGTGTTAGCTAATCCAAGTTTATCATTTTAAAAGGCTAATTGATCATTACAAAACCCCTTTGCAATTATGTTAGCACAGCTGAAAACTGTTGTCTGAATAAAGAAGCAATAAAACTGCCCTTTAGACTAGTTGAGTGTCTAGAGCGTCAGCATTTGTGGGTTAGATTACAGGCTCAAAATGGCCAGAAACAAAGCACTTTCTTCTGAAACTCGTGAGTCTATTCTTGTTCTGAGAAATGAAGGCTATTCCAGGCGAGAAATTGCCAAGAAACTGAAGATCTCGTACAACGCTGTGAGCTACTCCCTTCACAGAACAGAGTAAACTGGCGAACAGAGTAAACTCTATTCTAACCAGAATAGAAAGAAGAGTGGGAGGCCCTGGTGCACAACTGAACAAGAGGACAAGTACATTAGTGTCTAGTTTGAGAAACAGACACATCACAAGTCCTCAACTGGCAGCTTCATTAAATAGTACACGCAAAACACCAGTCTCAACGTCAACAGTGAAGAGGCGACTCTTCAGTGTCTGTGTTCCTCTGTCCAGTGTCTGTGTTCTTTTGCCCATCTTAAACTTCTTGCCACTATAGGGGGTGCTGTTTCGCATTAGCATAATTTGCTCTACAGATTAAACTGCCTAGTACTCAATTCTTGCTCGTACAATATGCATATTATTATTATTATTGGATAGAAAACACTCTCTAGTTTCTATAGCCGTTGGAATTTTTTTCTCTGAGTGAAACAGAACTCCTTCTACAGCACTTTTCATGACAGGGAGTCAGATTTCAGACATCTTGGCCCCTGATCCCAGGTCGGTTGTAATGTCCCTGTAAATGCTATGGAGAAACAGACACTGCCTACGTCTTCCTTTGGATGTCAGTACGTGGTGACGCTTTGAATGGAGTCGATTGCGCAATCAGGGCCTGTATAAAACACCAAATACCGGAAGTAGCTTCCTTTTGCTGCCTGCGCCTGACGCACGAAGGACGTCGGACTCGCCTCCTTCCAACCTGTTGTTTAGCCAGTAATATTTCTCCGGTCATGTTTTTACTTGTTATAGGTGTTAACAACATCATAAGGTAGTTAATTTGAACCGTTTTATAGCAATTTATATCAGTTTAGTGCGATTTTGAGGCATTGCTTTGTGGTGCACTTTGAAGCGCCGGGCACGTTTCGGGGTCCCGGTCGAACGTTAGTGGGCATTTCGACAGACAAGAGGACATCTTTCGACCAAAAGAAGATTAGACCCAAGAAAGGATACATTGCCCAAGATTCTGATGGAAGAACAGCTCATAGTAAGAACAATTTATGATGATAAATCGTGTTTCTGTCAAAATGTTAAACGCTTTTGCTGCCATTTTGTTTGGTATAGCTTCGCTTGGCGCAACCTGTATTGAAAAGTAAGGATAATTTAAAAAATGTAAATCAGCGATTGTATTAAGAATTAAATTGTCTATCAATCGCTGTCCACCCTGTATTTTTTAGTCAAGTTTATGAGTATTTATGTATAAGACTAGATCACTGTCTAATATGGCGCACAACATTTTCTGACCAGCTGGGCTACTTTTCTCATTGTCTAACCATGATTTTGGTGGCTAAATATGCACATTTTCGAACAAACTCTATATGTATGTTGTAATATGATGTTACAGGAGTGTCATCTGAAGAATTCTGAGAAGGTTAGTAAAAAAATTAATATATTTTGGCGATGATTACGTTATCGCTCTCTTTGGCTAGAATCAATGCTCTGGTAACGTTTGCACATGTGGTATGGTAATATAACGATTTATTGTGTTTTCGCTGTAAAACACTTAGAATACCTCAAATATTGTCTGAATTCACAAGATCTGTGTCTTTCCATTGCTGTGAGCTGTGTATTTTTAAGAAATGTTTTATGATTAGTAATTAGGTAATACACGTTGCTCTGTGTATTTATTCTAGTCGAGTTGTGATGGTGGGTGCAATTGTAAACTATGATTTATACCTGAAATATGCACATTTTTCTAACAAAACCTATCCTATACCATAAATATGTTATCAGACTGTCATCTGATGAGGTTTTGTCTTGGTTAGTGGCTATCAATATCTTTATTTGGCCGAATTGGTGATAGCTACTGGTGTTGAGAAAAAATGGCGGACAAAGAAAAATGGTGTCTATTGCTAACGTGGTTAGCAAAAGACACCATTTTTCTTTGTCCGCCATTTTTTCTCAACACCAGTAGCTATCACCAATTCGGCCAAATTGAGATCTGTATCTGCACAAGATCTGTATCTTTCATTAGGTGTCTTGGACTTGTGATTTAATGATATTTAGAAGCTACAATTTACTTGTGACGCTATGCTAGCTATGCTAGTCAGTGGGGGGGTGGTGGGGGGTGCTCCCGGATCTGGGTTTCTGAGGCAGTAAAAGTTAATCTTTTATTTTTATTGGCCTGAGATATGGCTTTTTCTTTGCAACTCTGCCTAGAAGGCCAGCATCCCAGAGTCACCTCTTCACTGTTGATGTTGAGAGAGGCAGTCCTCATGAGAGCTAGTTTCATCATAGCGCTTGATGGTTTTTGCGACTGCACTTGAAGAAGCTTTCAAAGTTCTTGACATATTCCGTATTGACTGACCTTCGTGTCTTAAAGCAATCTGACCCTCAAACCATCATGGTCACCTAATAATCCCCAGTTTACAATTGGCTCATTCATCCCCCTCCTCTCCCCTGTAACTATTCCCCAGGTCGTTGCTGCAAATGAGAACGTGTTCTCAGTCAACTTACCTGGTAAAATAACGGTAAAATAAATAAATGTAAAAAATGATGACCTTTCATTTCGTTATGGCGAGAGAGTGCCCAAAATCTGGGCGCAAACTATTAGTAAACATGTTACGACAGATATATGAAATAGCATCATAAATGGGTCCTACTTTTGTTGAGCTTCCATCAGAATGTTGTACAAGGGGTCCTTTGTCGGGAACAATCGTTGTTTGGTTTTAGAATGGCATTTTTCCCTCTCGAATGAGCAAGCAAAACTAGCTAAGTGGCGCTAAGTTCTCCTTTGTCACCAACGCAAAGAACGCAACACGTCTAAACTCCCGAAAAAATTTCAATAATCTAATAAAACTATATTGAAAAAACATACTTTACGATGATATTTTCACATTTATCAAATAAAATCAAAGCCGGAGATATAAGACGTCTATAACGATTGCTTTTCAGAAGCCAATACTGGTGACCTTTATGCGCTTACTGAACAAACGAATTCTGGGGTCATGTCATTCCAAGATGAATCCAAGATGGCATAGCAGTTCAGACGTCTTTTTTGTCCTCGTATTGTCGTGTCCTGTATACATATATATTTACACCTTTCTTCGCATATCTTTATATATTTTATTATCCAAGAACTCAACTACAAAAGCTTTCCTGCAACCCGCCTCACCAATTACAAAAAAAAAAGTATTATTTACCTCAAATCTGAAAATCCACAGTGGAAGCTAGCCAGAGGCTAACCAGAAGCCGGCCGAAACTAGCCAGAAGCTAGCCGGAAGCTACCCAGAAGCTAACTAGAAGCTAGCCAGTAGCTGATCTGAAGCTGCCCAGAAGTTAGCCGGTTTGCTGGCTAGCGTTGGTGTTTCAGCTGCCCACGTTTTGTGGTCTTCAGCTATTCCTTTAGTTCGATAATCTATCGGCACTTTTGTGCAACGCGACTCGGACCGGAGCATACCGGGCCTATTTTTCTCAGTGTCCCCGGATTTCAGCCGCAGGCTCTGGACGTTTGCACCTTGATTTCGCAGCTAGCTAGCTGCAAACCGTGTGACTATTGGCTTATGTCGATCCCGGAGCAAACTTAAATTATTCCGGAGCTAGCCAGCTGAGGATTTCCATCAGCCATTCCTGGGCTACAGTCACCTATCCGGACCCGTTTTACTGCCGATGCGGAGCCCCACCGGGTCTTCACGACTGACTGCCGACATTATCTGCCCGAGGGAGTTATCCAACTGGCACTTCCGTCGCAACGTTACCTGAACGCTCATCTGGGGCCCGCTAATCGTTAGCTGTCTTATCGGCTGCTATCTGAATAAGTATATCGGACATTTTTTTTCTTGGGTCACTATATCTATTTTGCCAATTGGATTGATCCCCTCTACCACACGGAACCCCACTAATCTACCGACGGAAACGCACGAGGTGTCTAAAAATATCCTATGCTATCTTGCTACCGATAGCCATCTACCCGGCCAGCTGTCTGGATCGCCGTGACCCCAACCAACCTCTACTCACTGGACCCTTATGATCACTCGGCTAAGCATGCCTCTCCTTAATGTAAATATGCCTTGTCCATTGCTGTTCTGGTTAGTGTTTATTGGCTTATTTCACTGTAGAGCCTCTAGCCCTGTTCACTATACCATATCCAACCTCCCAGTTCCACCACCCACATATGCGATGACATCACCTGGTTTCAATGATGTTTCTAGAGACAATATCTCTCTCATCATCACTCAATACCTAGGTTTACCTCCACTGTATTCACATCCTGCCATACCTTTGTTTGTACATTATTCCTTGAAGCTATTTTATCGCCCCCAGAAACTTCCTTTTACTCTCTGTTCTAGACGACCAATTCTCATAGCTTTTAGCCATACCCTTATCCTACTCCTCCTCTGTTCCTCTGGTGATGTAGAGGTGAACCCAGGCCCTGCAGTACCTAGCTCCACTCCTATTCCCCAGGCGCTCTCTTTTGATGACTTCTGTAACCGTAATAGCCTTGGTTTCATGCATGTTAACATTAGAAGCCTCCTCCCTAAGTTTGTTTTGTTCATTGCTTTAGCACACTCTGCCAACCCGGATGTTTTAGCCGTGTCTGAATCCTGGCTTAGGAAGACCACCAAAAATTCTGACATTTTCATCCCTAATTACAACATTTTCAGACAAGATAGAACGGCCAAAGGGGGCGGTGTTGCAATCTACTGCTAAGATTGCCTGCAGAGTTCTGTTTTACTATCCAGGTCTGTTCCCAAACAATTTGATCTTCTACTTTTAAAAATCCACCTCTCTAAAAACAAGTCTCTCACCGTTGCCGCCTGCTATAGACCACCCTCTGCCCCTAGCTGTGCTCTGGACACCATATGTGAACTGATTTCTCCCCATCTATCTTCAGAGCTCGTGCTGCTAGGCGACCTAAATTGGAACATGCTTAACACCCCAGCCATCCTACAATCTAAGCTTGATGCCCTCAATCTCACACAAATTATCAATGAACCTACCAGGTACCACCCCAATTCCGTAAACACGGGTACCCTCATAGATATCATCCTAACCAACTTGCCCTCCAAATACACCTCTGCTGTTTTCAACCAAGATCTCAGCGATCACTGCCTCATTGCCTGCATCCGTAATGGGTCAGCGGTCAAACGACCTCCACTCATCACTGTCAAACGCTCCCTGAAACACTTCAGCGAGCAGGCCTTTCTAATCGACCTGGCCGGGGTATCCTGGAAGGATATTGATCTCATCCCGTCAGTAGAGGATGCCTGGATATTTTTTTTAAATGCCTTCCTCACCATCTTGAATAAGCATGCCCCATTCAAGAAATTTAGAACCAGGAACAGATATAGCCCTTGGTTCTCTCCTGACCTGACTGCCCTTAACCAACAGAAAAACATCCTATGGCGTTCTGCATTCGCATCGAACAGCCCCCGTGATATGCAACTTTTCAGGGAAGCTAGGAACCAATATACACAGGCAGTTAGAAAAGCCAAGGCTAGCTTTTTCAAGCAGAAATTTGCTTCCTGCAACACAAACTCAAAAAGGTTCTGGGACACTGTAAAGTCCATGGAGAATAAGAACACCTACTCCCAGCTTCCAACTGCACTGAAGATAGGAAACATTGTCACCACCAACAAATCCACTATAATTGAGAATTTCAATAAGCATTTTTCTACGGCTGGTCATGCTTTCCACCTGGCTACCCCTACCCCGGTCAACAGCACTGCACCCCCCACAGTAATTCGCCCAAGCCTTCCCCATTTCTCTTTCTCCCAAATACAGTCAGCTGATGTTCTGAAAGAGCTGCAAAATCTGGACCCTTACAAATCAGCCGGGCTAGATAATCTGGACCCTTTCTTTCTAAAACTATCTGCTGAAATTGTTGCCACCCCTATTACTAGCCTTTTCAACCTCTCTTTCGTGTCGTCTGAGATTCCCAAAGATTGGAAAGCAGCTGCGGTCATCCCCCTCTTCAAAGGGGGGGACACTCTTGACCCAAACAGCTACAGACCCATATCTATCCTACCCTGCCTTTCTAAGGTCTTCGAAAGCCAAGTCAACAAACAGATTACCGACCATTTCGAATCCCACCATACCTTCTCCGCTACGCAATCTGGTTTCAGAGCTGGTCATGGGTGCACCTCAGCCACGCTCAAGGTCATAAACGATATCTTAACCGCCATCGATAGGAAACAATACTGTGCAGCCGTATTCATTGACCTGGCCAAGGCTTTTGACTCTGTCAATCACCACATCCTCATCGGCAGACTAGACAGCCTTGGTTTCTCAAATGATTGCCTCGCCTGGTTCACCAACTACTTCTCTGATCGAGTTCAGTGTGTCAAATCGGAGGGTCTGTTGTCCGGGCCTCTGGCAGTCTCTATGGGGGTGCCACAGGGTTCAATTCTTGGACCGACTCTCTTCTCTGTATACATCAATGATGTCGCTCTTGCTGCTGGTGAGTCTCTGATCCACCTCTACGCAGACGACACTATTCTGTATACTTCTGGCCCTTCTTTTGACGCTGTGTTAACAACCCTCCAGGCGAGCTTCAATGCCATACAACTCTCCTTCCGTGGCCTCCAATTGCTCTTAAATACAAGTAAAACTAAATGCATGCTCTTCAACCGATCGCTGCCTGCACCTGCCCGCTCGTCCAACATCACTACTCTGGACGGTTCTGACTTAGAATATGTGGACAACTACAAATACCTAGGTGTCTGGTTAGACTGTAAACTCTCCTTCCAGACTCACATCAAACATCTCCAATCCAAAGTTAAATCTAGAATTGGCTTCCTATTCCGCAACAAAGCATCCTTCACTCATGCTGCCAAACATACCCTTGTAAAACTGACCATCCTACCAATCCTCGACTTCGGTGATGTCATTTACAAAATAGCCTACAATACCCTACTCAATAAATTGGATGCAGTCTATCACAGTGCCATCCGTTTTGTCACCAAAGCCCCATACACTACCCACCACTGCGACCATAGCATCACCTACCTGTAGCACGCGCTCCAGCAGGTATATCTCTCTGGTCACCCCCAAAACCAATTCTTCCTTTGGCCGCCTCTCCTTCCAGTTCTCTGCTGCCAATGACTGGAACGAACTACAAAAATCTCTGAAACTGGAAACACTTATTTCCCTCACTAGCTTTAAGCACCAGCTGCCAGAGCAGCTCATAGATTACTGCACCTGTATATAGCCCATCTATAATTTAGCCCAAACAACTACCTCTTTACCTACTGTATTCATTTATTTATTTTTGCTCCTTTGCACCCCATTATTTCTATCTCTACTTTGCACTTTCTTCCACTGCAAACCAACCATTCCAGTGTTTTTTTTAATTTTTTTTTGTTACTTGCTATATTGTATTTACTTTGCCACCATGGCCTTTTTATATTTTTATTTATTTTTATATATATTTTGTTTGCCTTCACCTCCCTTATCTAACCTCACTTGCTCACATTGTATATAGACTTATTTTTCACTGTATTATTGACTGTATGTTTGTTTTACTCCATGTGTAACTATGTGTTGTTGTATGTATCGAACTGCTTTGCTTTATCTTGGCCAGGTCGCAATTGTAAATGAGAACGTGTTCTCAATTTGCCTACCTGGTTAAATAAAGGTGAAATAAATAAATAAATAAAATTCCAAGCTGTCTCTTTTGCCCATAGAAAGAGATTGAGACCCCATTTCACCTCTCACAGCCTATTGACATCTAGTGGAAGGCGTATGAAGTGCATGTATAGTCATAAATCTCAAGCAAAATGATAGGGAGGGCCTGGAACAGAGCCTCGATTTGAGATTTTTCACTTTCTGACAGGAAGTTTGCTGCAAAATTAGTTCTGTTTTACTCACAGATAAAGTTCAAACGGTTTTAGAAACTAGAGAGTGTTTTCTATCCAATAGTAATAATATGCATATTGTACGAGAAAGAATAGAGTACGAGGCCGTTTAAATTGGGCACGATTTTCCCCCAAAGTGTAAATAGCACCCTCTATCCTCAACAGGTTAACCTTTACTGCTCAGGCGTTCCGCCAGCGGAACTCCTCCCACATTCCACTGAAAAGGCAGAGCGTGAAATTCAAAATATATTTTTTAGAAATATTTAACTTTCACACATTAACAAGTCCAATACAGCAAATGAAAGGTACACATTTTGTGAATCCAGCCAACATCTCCGATTTTTAAAATGTTTTACAGCGAAAACAGCATGTATATTTACGTTAGCTCACCACCAAATACAAAAAAGGACAGACATTTTTCACAGCACAGGTAGCATGCACAAAGCCAACCTAACTAACCAAGAACCAACCAAACTAACCAACAAACAACTTCATTAGATGACAGTCTTATAACATGTTATTCAATAAATCCATGTTTTCCAAAAATGTGCATATTTCAGGTATAAATCATAGTTTACATTGCAGCTACAATCAGAAATTACAGCGAAAGCAGCCAGAATAATTAGACACCAACGTCAAATACCTAAATACTCATCATAAAACATTTCTGAAAAATACATAGTGTACAGCAAATGAAAGACAAGCATCTTGTGAATCCAGCAAATATTTCCGATTTCTTAAGTGTTTTACAGCCAAAACGCTATATTGTGTTTATATTAGCTTACCACAATAGCCAGAAACACAAGCCATTTCCCAGCAGTAAAAGTTAGCGATCGTGACACACCAGCAAAAGATATATAATTTGACTAACCTTGATAAGGTTCATCAGATGACAGTCCTATAACATCAGGTTATACATACACTTATGTTTTGTTCGAAAATGTGCATATTTAGAGCTGAAATCAGTGGTTATACATTGTGCTAACGTAGCTACTTTTTCCCACAACGTCCGGATTTTTTTCTGACACTTTTTCTGACACACATATTCTGACCAAATAGCTATTCATAAACATAACTAAAAATACATGTTGTATAGGAAATGATAGATACACTAGTTCTTAATGCAATCGCCGTGTTAGAGTTCTAAAAATAACTTCATTACCACATAAGGCTTACGTTATGTCGACCGAGTGTCCAAAACCTGGGCGCAAAACTAATAGTACACAGTTCGACAGATATATGAAATAACATCATAAAATGGGTCCTACTTTCGCTGATCTTCCATCAGAATGTTGTACAAGGTGTCCTTTGTCAAGAACAATCGTTGTTTGGATTTAGAACGTCCATTTTCCCTCTTGAATTAGCAAGCGCACTAGCCAAGTGGCGCGAAGCTCTCCTTTCTGAACAAAGGCACACAATGCAACACGCCTAACGTCCCGAATAAATTTAAAAAATCTAATAAAACTATATTGAAAAAACATACTTTACGATGATATTGTCACATGTATCAAATAAAATCAAAGCCGGAGATAGTAGTCACCTATAACGAAAGCTATTCAGAAGGCAAATCCAGGTCCAACTTCGCGCCTTCCTGAAAACAGGAAATGGGTGACACGTCATTCCAAGAGGACGTATTCCATCTCAGACCAAGATAAACACTCCATTTCTTCTCTCACTGCATCTTGACATCCAGGGGAAGGTGTATGACGTGCATGTATACTCATACGTGTCCATGCCCATTTATAGGCAGGACCCAGAAGAGAGCATGGATTTCAGATTTTCCACCTCCTGGTCAGGAAGTTTGTGCCAAATGAGTTCTGTTTTACTCACAGATATAATTCAAACGGTTTTAGAAACTAGAGAGTGTTTTCTATCCAATAGTAATAATAATGTGCATATTGTACGAGCAAGAATTGAGTACGAGGCCGTTTAAATTGGGCACGTTTTTCCCCCCAAAGTGAAAACAGCGCCCTCTTCCTCATCAGGTTAAGGACAACAAAGTCAAGGTATTGGAGTGGCCATCACAACGCCCTGACCTCAATCCCAAAGAATATTTGTGGGCAGAACTGAAAAAGTGTGTGTGAGCAAGGAGGCCTACAAACCTGACTCAGTTACACCAGCTCTGTCAGGAGGAACGGGCCAAAATTCACCCAACTTATTGTGGGAAGCTTGTGGAAGGCTACCTGAAACGTTTTACCCAAGTTAAATAATTTAAAAGGCAATGCTACCAAATACTAATTGAGTGTATGTAACCTTCTGACCCACTGGGAATGTGATGAAAGAAATATAAGCTGAAATAAATAATTCTCTCTACTATTATTCTGACATTTCACATTAAAATAAAGTGGTGATCCTAATTGACCGAAGACAGGGAATTTTTACTAGGATTAAATGTCAGGAAGTGTGGAAAACTGAGTTTAATTGTATTTGGCTAAGGTGTATGTATTCTTCCGACTTCAACTGTATATATTGTGGTAAACCGTGGGGTGTTGGGTTGAGCGTGCAGAGATTGACACAGAGACAGGGAGGCTTTAGTCCGCAAAAACTACTAAGACAGAAAATAAACGTAACAAAGAAAATAACTAAGGTTTGGCTCTGTCCTTCTTCTCTCCTTTCGTTTGGTGTCGGTCTCTCTCCTTTCTCTCCCGCCAGGGTGCCACCGGGCTCCTTTTATTTGGCCTCCACGGCTGGTTGGCACTTTCCTCTAATTACCTCCACTTAGAGCTGTCTGTGTCGGGGTGCCCAGCTCCCGTATTCCCAGCAGAGGGAGCCAACGTCGTATCACGTACCTCCCCTCTATTACCATCCTGGGATACATATATATATATATGTATATATACACTGCTCAAAAAAATAAAGGGAACACTTAAACAACACAATGTAACTCCAAGTCAATGACACTTCTGTGAAATCAAACTGTCCACTTAGGAAGCAACACTGATTGACAATACATTTCACATGCTCTTGTGCAAATGGAATAGACAAAAGGTGGAAATTATAGGCAATTAGCAAGACACCCCCCAAAACAGGAGTGATTCTGCAGGTGGTGACCACAGACCACTTCTCAGTTCCTATGCTTCCTGGCTGATGTTTTGGTCACTTTTGAACGCTGGCGGTGCTCTCACTCTAGTGGTAGCATGAGACGGAGTCTACAACCCACACAAGTGGCTCAGGTAGTGCAGTTCATCCAGGATGGCACATCAATGCGAACTGTGGCAAAAATGTTTGCTGTGTCTGTCAGCGTAGTGTCCAGAGCATGCAGGCGCTACCAGGCGACAGGCCAGTACATCAGGAGACGTGGAGGAGGCCGTAGGAGGGCAACAACCCAGCAGCAGGACCGGTACCTCCGCCTTAGTGCAAGGAGGTGCACTGTCAGAGCCCTGCAAAATGACCTTCAGCAGGCCACAAATGTGCATGTGTCAGCATATGGTCTCACAAGGGGTCTGAGGATCTCATCTCGGTACCTAATGGCAGTCAGGCTACCTCTGGCGAGCACATGGAGGGCTGTGCGGCCCCACAAAGAAATGCCACCCCACACCATGACTGACCCATCGCCAAACCGGTCATGCTGGAGGATGTTGCAGGCAGCAGAATGTTCTCCACGGCGTCTCCAGACTCTGTCACGTCTGTCACATGTGCTCATGTGCTCAGTGTGAACCTGCTTTCATCTGTGAAGAGCACAAGGTGCCAGTGGCGAATTTGCCAATATTGGTGTTCTCTGGCAAAAGCCAAACGTCCTGCACGGTGTTGGGCTGTAAGCACAACCCCCAACTGTGGACGTCGGGCCCTCATACCACCCTCATGGAGTCTGTTTCTGACCGTTTGAGCAGACACATGCACATTTGTGGCACATGCACATATATATATATATATATACACATATATATACACATATATACACATACACATATATCTATTTATATATACACACATATATATATATATATATATATACATATATATATATTTATACATATATATATATATATTTATATATACACATATATATATATATATTTATATATACACATATATATATATTTATATATACACATATATATATATACACATATATATATATATACACATATATATATATATACACATATAAACAGTTGAAGTCGGAAGTTTACATACGCATTAGTCAAATACATTCAAAGTCAGTTTTCCACAATTCCTTAAATTCCCTGTCTTAGGTCAGTTCTATTTTTGTTTCATCAAACCAGAGGACATTTCTCCAAAAAGTACGATCTTTGTCCCAATGTGCAGTTGCAAACCGTAGTCTTGATTTTTCATGGCGGTTTTGGAGCAAGGGTTTCTTCCTTGCTGTGCGGCCTTTCAGGTTATGTTGATATAGGACTAATTTTACTTTGCATATGGATACCTTTGTACCCGTTTCATCCAGCATCTTCACAAGTTCCTTTGTTGTTGTTCTGGGATTGATTTGCACTTTTCGAACCAAAGTACGTTCATCTTTAGGAGACAGAACGCGTCTCCTTCCTGAGTGGTATGGCGGCTACGTGGTCCCATGGTGTTTATACTTGCATACTATTGTTTATACAGATGAACGTGGTACCTTCAGGAGTTTGGAAATTTCTCCCAAGGATGAACCAGACTTGTGGAGGTCTACAATTGTGTTCTGAGGTCTTGGCTGTTTTATTTTGATTTTCCCATGATGTCAAGCAAAGAGTCACTGAGTTGAAACGTAGGCCTTGAAATACATCCACAGGTACACCTTCAATTGACTCAAATGATGTCAATTAGCCTATCAGAAGCTTCTAAAGCCATGACATCATTTTCTGGAATTTTCCAAGCTGTTTAAATGCGCAGTCAACTTAGTGTATGTACACTTCTGACCCACTGGAATTGTAATACAGTGAATTATAAGTCAAATAATCTGTCTGTAAACAATTGTTGGAAAAATGACTTGTGTCATGCACAAAGTAGATGTCCTAACCGACTTGCCAAAACTATAGTTTGTTAACAAGAAATTTGTGGAGTGGTTGAAAAACGAGTTTTATTGACTCCAACCTAAGTGTATGTAAACTTCCAACTTCAACTGTATGTTGAAAACGTTTTTATATATACAAATATATTTATTATTTAAAAAAGTATTATTATTATGGTCAGGGGCCCCCTGATTTAACCTCCCCCCCCCCAAAAAAAAAACAGCTGAATTTAAACTCCTACTGTGACTGTTTAAAATGGATATTGGATAACGACAACCTCGTTAGATAACAGGGCTTCGCATGAGTTGCTTATTTGAGCAGCCTCAGATGTTTTGCAATTAATGGCTGTTTTTTTATGGATTGTATGTTACAATGCGAGCTCTTTTGTCCCCTGGTTTGCTGCAGCATTCATTAAGATGTTTATTGATCTGATGCATCCATGTGTAATGTGTAAAGCCTCCAAGTGACATTCCTTGTTATTTCTGCTTATCTTGTCACCGTTGTGCTTGTTAACGGTCATTACTGAAAGTGTAAAACTGTTGTAGACTAGTGCGCTTGTATTATTCACTCAGCGTTAAAATTAAGTCACCTTGATGCAAATAAAAACCCTTAAGCACTCTCCATACTCCTCATCAGTAACAGTGAATCTGTGCAATCACCTGGCCTTGCTGTTCTACCTACCTGCAGCCATTCTCTTTGTAAAGTAGGCTAACAACTTTAGTCATCTGTTGTTTTTAAATGTTCTTTGCATTGAGAGTTTTCTGATGCAGTGATTTCCTAGTAGCCTAATGTTTTCATTATATGCTATCTCTACAGATATTTTTCTCCAGCTTGTGACCCACATTATGGAACTGTGGGACTGAGTCACAAGGGAAAGGGAGAGGAGAGAAGGATGGTGTATGGGGTGGAGAAGGGGAAGGGCAGCTGATTGAGTCTGTGCTTAATGAGACCATTAGGGGGGACAGGCGCTTGGGTGAGAAGTGCCCCCTCCAACTCCCTCCACATATGCTAGAATGTCATCACACAGGATTCACATTAACTTATTCCAGCAGAAGGGGAATAAGAGCTGACTATCCCTCTCCAGACACGTCTGTCGTCAGCCAACAGTATCTATCTTAGCCTACGGTATCATATGTTAATGGTACTCAGATTGTTTTGATTCCTATTATGTCTATTTAAAACTCCAAAGCTCTGGAGGCTTTCTGTTTGGTCAATCTCTCTGTAGCCATTCCATTTTCAGATTTTTGAAAGCCACAGAGAGATCCGAGATGAAAGATACACTGATTGCAGTAGGACCGCTGAGTTTGTAGGACTCTAAAGGAAACACATCTCATTGCAGGTCATTATCTTATGACAAGCTTAACTTTGACGATTGTAGGAACACCTGGAAGTATGATGATAAAATGTTTTATTAATTAGCTGTTCTGTTCCTTAGAGAAGGGATTGTGTTGTGCTTACTTTGTGGTGTACTTTAACCCTTAGAAAACCGGACCCAGTTCTCCTTGCATGAAAACATTTAGTGATTAGGACTGTCCAAGGAGACCCCAAATAACATATTTCTTAAGTAACAAGACATTGACATGATTTGACTAAAAAACAAATCTATGCAAATGTGTGATTTGCATCACTTAGGCTGTGTTTACACAGGCAGCCCAATTCTGATATTTTTTTCACTAATTAGTATTTTGACCAATCAGATCAGCTCTGAAAAATATCTGGGAAAAGACATGATGTGATTGGTCAGAAGACCAATTAGTGGAAAAATATCAGAATTAGGCTGCCTGTGTGCACGCAGCCATAATGCCGATGTCTTATATACATCACAAACATTTGAAGTGACTATACTTCGGCAAAAATGAAATTATTTCTTCGAAAATTTACTCTGACATCTTGTGAGCATTGTTTTTACTCTGTACATCTTATGAGCATTTTCCATGCATTGAATTTCAGAAAATCTTTTTGACAATGCACAAACCATTTGGAGGAGCAGAATTCCGTTTTTACAGGCTGGTGAGATCAGACATTTTCTGGTGTAATGTTTGATGGTGTAATTACAAAGATCACGATGTATTGTTCGTGTTTAAAGACACTAACCAGGTTTCCATCCAACCATTTCATGCGGAAGAATTACCTGACGCATGAAAATAGTCACGACCGGGCTGATGGAAACAGGAAATGCTGGTACAATATTATAATTCTCAACAGACAATTGGTTTGTTCAACATGAGGGGATCTTTTTGTGTCGGTTAAATTAATTATGCCTTTATGAAATAATTATGAAATGCCTTTATGCGCAAATATTGATATAATAACCATCATATCGAAAGTAAACTTGGAGTCACGGGATATGTTGTGTGTTTCTTCATAGATTGTGAAATTTTGGGTAACGATTCATTGTCATGCAAACTTTTAGTTCACCGTTATTGTCCATAATTGTTGGTAACACAATTATACGATAATTGTGCCAAGCCTAGTCGTCCCACTAAGGACTCGGGAAAGCATGCAGTTTATTAGGCTACAGATGAAATAAGTTATGATAAACTTCACAGGGTGGTGAAAGTGCACAGTGGTGTGCTTGATGCTCCTTTCCAATAATTATTGAGGGCCTTATTCTGGTGACATGATGATCAATGCTTGGCTGCCATTTGACAAATAAAAATAAACTTGGTATTATCCATAATAATCTCATCATGTAGGTAATTTACCCTTACTGTATCCGCCAGCTGTTGGCTGGAGTGCACGTGCCACGACCAGAGTGGGCACATTTGCTATTTGACGCATAAGTTTGTGTCAAAACCATCGGTAGAGTTAAACATGCGATGGAAACCCATTTAACTCATATTTTTATTCGGCACATGGGAATTTAACTGCAAAAGTTATTTTTATGTGCAGGAGTTCATCTCGCACAGTCTCTTACCAGTCTCAGTTGGATGAAAACACATCTCTGGTGAGAAAATCCCCTTATTGTTTTATGCAGATTTTAGAAAATTCGCATGAAAATCAACAATTGGATGGGAACCTAGCTACTGTGACATAAATCATTCTACTTTCAAGTTGTTCCTAGCCTAGCCCCGACCCCACACCTGTTCATAACCCCTCATGGATCTCCAAGGACTATAGACGGTATGGTATAAGCTCCACCTACAATTTTGATTGACCAGGAAGAGCTTACACAATTTTGCTACTACGACCTATCCATATATATATATATATATATATATATATTACATTTACATTTACATTTAAGTCATTTAGCAGACGCTCTTATCCAGAGCGACTTACAAATTGGTGCATTCACCTTATGATATCCAGTGGAACAACCACTTTACAATAGTGCATCTAAATCTTTTAGGGGGGGGGGGGGTTAGAAGGATTACTTTATCCTATCCTAGGTATTCCTTAAAGAGGTGGGGTTTCAGGTGTCTCCGGAAGGTGGTGATTGACTCCGCTGACCTGGCGTCGTGAGGGAGTTTGTTCCACCATTGGGGTGCCAGAGCAGCGAACAGTTTTGACTGGGCTGAGCGGGAACTGTACTTCCTCAGAGGTAGGGAGGCGAGCAGGCCAGAGGTGGATGAACGCAGTGCCCTTGTTTGGGTGTAGGGCCTGATCAGAGCCTGAAGGTACGGAGGTGCCGTTCCCCTCACAGCTCCGTAGGCAAGCACCATGGTCTTGTAGCGGATGCGAGCTTCAACTGGAAGCCAGTGGAGAGAGCGGAGGAGCGGGGTGACGTGAGAGAACTTGGGAAAGTTGAACACCAGACGGGCTGCGGCGTTCTGGATGAGTTGTAGGGGTTTAATGGCACAGGCAGGGAGCCCAGCCAACAGCGAGTTGCAGTAATCCAGACGGGAGATGACAAGTGCCTGGATTAGGACCTGCGCCGCTTCCTGCGTGAGGCAGGGTCGTACTCTGCGAATGTTGTAGAGCATGAACCTACAGGAACGGGTCACCGCCTTGATGTTAGTTGAGAACGACAGGGTGTTGTCCAGGATCACGCCAAGGTTCTTAGCACTCTGGGAGGAGGGCACAATGGATTTGTCAACCGTGATGGCGAGATCATGGAACGGGCAGTCCTTCCCCGGGAGGAAGAGCAGCTCCGTCTTGCCGAGGTTCAGCTTGAGGTGGTGATCCGTCATCCACACTGATATGTCTGCCAGACATGCAGAGATGCGATTCATCACCTGGTTATCAGAGGGGGGAAAGGAGAAGATTAATTGTGTGTCGTCTGCATAGCAATGATAGGAGAGACCATGTGAGGATATGACAGAGCCAAGTGACTTGGTGTATAGCGAGAATAGGAGAGGGCCTAGAACAGAGCCCTGGGGGACACCAGTGGAGAGAGCACGTGGTGCGGAGACAGATTCTCGCCACGCCACCTGGTAGGAGCGACCTGTCAGGTAGGACGCAATCCAAGCGTGGGCCGCGCCGGAGATGCCCAGCTCGGAGAGGGTGGAGAGGAGGATCTGATGGTTCACAGTATCAAAGGCAGCCGATAGGTCTAGAAGGATGAGAGCAGAGGAGAGAGAGTTAGCTTTAGCAGTGCGGAGCGCCTCCGTGACACAGAGAAGAGCAGTCTCAGTTGAATGACTAGTCTTGAAACCTGACTGATTTGGATCAAGAAGGTCATTCTGAGAGAGATAGCAGGAGAGCTGGCCAAGGACGGCACGTTCAAGAGTTTTGGAGAGAAAAGAAAGAAGGGATACTGGTCTGTAGTTGTTGACATCGGAGGGATCGAGTGTAGGTTTTTTCAGAAGGGGTGCAACTCTCGCTCTCTTGAAGACGGAAGGGACGTAGCCAGCGGTCAAGGATGAGTTGATGAGCGAGGTGAGGTAAGGGAGAAGGTCTCCGGAAATGGTCTGGAGAAGAGAGGAGGGGATAGGGTCAAGCGGGCAGGTTGTTGGGCGGCCGGCCGTCACAAGACGCGAGATTTCATCTGGAGAGAGAGGGGAGAAAGAGGTCAAAGCACAGAGTAGGGCAGTGTGAGCAGAACCAGCGGTGTCGTTTGACTTAGCAAACGAGGATCGGATGTCGTCGACCTTCTTTTCAAAATGGTTGACAAAGTCATCAGCAGAGAGGGAGGAGGGGGAGGAGGGGGAGGAGGATTCAGGAGGGAGGAGAAGGTGGCAAAGTGCTTCCTAGTGTTAGAGGCAGATGCTTGGAATTTAGAGTGGTAGAAATTGGCTTTAGCAGCAGAGACAGAAGAGGAGAATGTAGAGAGGAGGGAGTGAAAGGATGCCAGGTCCGCAGGGAGGCGAGTTTTCCTCCATTTCCGCTCGGCTGCCCGGAGCCCTGTTCTGTGAGCTCGCAATGAGTCGTCGAGCCACGGAGCAGGAGGGGAAGACCGAGCCGGCCTGGAGGATAGGGGACATAGAGAGTCAAAGGATGCAGAAAGGGAGGAGAGGAGGGTTGAGGAGGCAGAATCAGGAGATAGGTTGGAGAAGGTTTGAGCAGAGGGAAGAGATGATAGGATGGAAGAGGAGAGAGTAGCGGGGGAGAGAGAGCGAAGGTTGGGACGACGCGATACCATCCGAGTAGGGGCAGTGTGGGAAGTGTTGGATGAGAGCGAGAGGGAAAAGGATACAAGGTAGTGGTCGGAGACTTGGAGGGGAGTTGCAATGAGATTAGTGGAAGAACAGCATCTAGTAAAGATGAGGTCAAGCGTATTGCCTGCCTTGTGAGTAGGGGGGGAAGGTGAGAGGGTGAGGTCAAAAGAGGAGAGGAGTGGAAAGAAGGAGGCAGAGAGGAATGAGTCAAAGGTAGACGTGGGGTGGTTAAAGTCACCCAGAACTGTGAGAGGTGAGCCATCCTCAGGAAAGGAACTTATCAGGGCGTCAAGCTCATTGATGAACTCTCCAAGGGAACCTGGAGGGCGATAAATGATAAGGATGTTAAGCTTGAAAGGGCTGGTAACTGTGACAGCATGGAATTCAAAGGAGGCGATAGACAGATGGGTCAGGGGAGAAAGAGAGAATGTCCACTTGGGAGAGATGAGGATCCCAGTGCCACCACCCCGCTGACCAGAAGCTCTCGGGGTGTGCGAGAACACGTGGGCAGACGAGGAGAGAGCAGTAGGAGTAGCAGTGTTATCAGTGGTAATCCATGTTTCCGTCAGTGCCAAGAAGTCGAGGGACTGGAGGGAAGCATAGGCTGAGATGAACTCTGCCTTGTTGGCCGCAGATCGGCAGTTCCAGAGGCTGCCTGAGACCTGGAACTCCACGTGGGTCGTGCGCGCTGGGACCACCAGGTTAGAGTAGCAGCGGCCACGCGGTGTGAAGCGTTTGTATGGTCTGTGCAGAGAGGAGAGAACAGGGATAGACAGACACATAGTTGACAGGCTACAGAAGAGGCTACGCTAATGCAAAGGAGATTGGAATGACAAGTGGACTACACGTCTCGAATGTTCAGAAAGTTAAGCTTACGTTGCAAAAGATCTTATTGACTAAAATGATATAGTACTGCTGGCTGGTGAAATAGGCTAGCTAGCAGTGGCTGCGTTGTTGACTTTGTTTGAAAGTGTAGCTGGCTAGGTAACCTCTAACTGGCTAGGTAACCTCGACAATTACTCTAGACTACACAATTATCTTGGATACAAAGACGGCTATGTAGCCAGCTAAGATCAAACAAATCAAACTGTTGTACTGTAATGAAATGAAATGTAATACTACCTGTGGAGCAAAGCGGAATGCAACTACTCGCTCCAACCCGGAAGTGCGTATCGTAGAGGGAGAGGCAATAAAAGTGTTGTTTCTTGTATTATTGTCTTTTGTGTCTTTAGAGGACTGCTTCACCTTAATGTCCCCTTTCCCCCCTTTCCCTTTTCTTCTGTCCTTATTTTGTCCCACTTTGTCCCTTCTTTGTCCCTTCTTCTCTTCTGCCAACTAGACACTCCTTGTTAGCTAGCTAGCTTCTTCCAGGAATGTCCCTAGCAACTGCCTAGCAACAGGTAAACAACTTAGCTAGCTAAGAAAAGGTATAATTTTATGAAAAAATTGTGACTTTTTCAAAAGCCTTTCTTCTTTGTTTGCTGCTTGTTTGGTCTCCTATTCAGTTTGCAGTTTTCTTTAGATTTTTTTTCCGATGTACTTTACTCTAAAAAAACATTTAAATTTCAATATTTGTAGGAGCTCATCTTTTCAGCTGCTGCTGCTTAATTTGGAACTCCGGAACACATATATAACATATATATATTAGGGAGTCATTGGGACTGGGGATGGGAGTGAGTGACTGTTTGAAAAATAAATGCATTGGCTTTTGAAATTGTCATGATATTCTCCCAAGTGACTGTGAGTAGCGTGTTCTATTATATTGCACTGGCAATTGTGGATAGGCGGCAGAGACCTTTAAGTCTGATAGATTTAGGCCCTATTCTGTAGAGCTGAGCATTGGTTAGACTCATTAAACCGGTTAGATAGTAACAATTTAAGTAGTAGAGCTGACTATTTAATTTGCATGACCTTCATCAGAAGACATGGCATCTCCTCAGATCCACTGTGACATTTTGTCCAGGGGCCTCACCTCCTGCTTTGACAGAGCTCAGCTGACGTGACCTTTCGTGTCGATCAGCATGACATCACTGTTCCCTCATCATTTCTCGTCCACACTCCCTCCATCACTTGCTTATCAAATAGTGAATATCATCACACCTTCATCATTCTCATCTCTACCTGTCCTGCATTGTCTGCCCTTTAAGAAAATCTTCCACCCTGAACCCTGTTTAAAGTAATTGAATAGACATTGTGTGTCCTAGGGGTGCTGAATGTATTTCACTGACCAACAGAAACAACCACCAGAGGTCCCCATTGTAATATGTACCAGCATGTACTGAGGCAAGCTACTGTACTTTAAAACGGTGAAAATCCTTTGCTGTGCTCTGTGAAGATCTCCTTGCAGTTTCCATCCTATTGATTTAATTGTATGATATAACCTTTTATAGTAAATGGGTATAGGCCTAATCTGAATTTGTGCTTGTTTGCAGTATGTAGTTGTATGGTCATAAATATGCAGAAGGCAGTTTGTCTGGTCAGAAATGCCCTGCGCTATGATGAAAGTGGCTGGTAGTGTTTTTCTGCGCATATTGACTCGTTGTTGTCACTGCTGGACGTACACTACTAATCAAAAGTTTGGACACACCTACTAATTTCAGGGTTTTCTTTATTTGTACTATTTTTTTTTACATTGTATAATAATAGTGACGACATCAAAACAATGAAATAACACATGGAATCATGTAGTAACCAAAAGTGTTCAACAAATCAAAATATATTTTATATTTGAGATTCTTTAAAGTAGCCACCCTTTGCCTTGATGGCTTAACACACGCTTGGCATTCTCTCAACCATCTTCATGAGGTTGTCACCTGGAATGCATTTCAATTAATAGGTGTGCCTTGTTAATTTGTGGAATTTCTTTCCTTCTTAATGCGTTTGAGCCAATCAGTTGTGTTGTGACAAGGTAGGGGTGGTATACAGAAGATAGCCCTATTTGGTAAAAGACCAAGTCCAGGAACAGCTAAAATAAACAGTCCATAATTTAAAAACTTTTTTTTTTTGTTATTGAACCTTTATTTAACTAGGCAAGTCAGTTAAGAATAAATGATTTTTTACAATAACGGCCAAACCTGGACTACGCTGGGCCAATTGTGCGCCGCCCTGTGGGACTCCCAATCACCGCCGGTTGTGATACAGACTGGAATCAAACCAGGGTCTGTAGTGATGCCTCTAGCACTGAAATACAGTGCCTTAGACCGCTGCGCCACTTGGGAGCCCCATACTTTAAGACACGAAGGTCAGTTAATCCATAAAATTTCAAGAACTTTGAAAGTTTCTTCAAGTGCATTGCAAAAACCATCAAGCGCTATGATGAAACTGGCTGTCATGAGAACCACCACAGGAATGGAAGACCCAGAGTTACCTATGTTGCAGAGGATAAGTTAATTCGAGTTACCAGCCTCAGAAATTGCAGCCCAAATAAATGCTTCACGGAGATCAAGTAACAGACACATCTCAACATCAGCTGTTCAGAGGAGACTGCGTGAATCAGGCCTTCATGGTTGAATTGCTGCAAAGAAACTACTACTAAAGGACACCAACAAGAAGAAGGGACTTGCTTGGGCCAAGAAACACGAGCAATGGACATTATACCGGTAAAAATCTGTCCTTTGGTCTGATGAGTCCAAATTTGAGATTTTTGGTTCCAACCGCCGTGCCTTTATGAGACGCAGAGTAGGTGGACGGATAATCTCTGCATGTGTGGTTCCCACCGTGAAGCACGGAAGAGGAAGTGTGATGGTGTGGGGGTGCTTTGCTGGTGACACTGTCAAAGATTTATTTATAATTCAAGGCACACTTAACCAGCATGGCTACCACAGAATTCTGCAGCGATACGCCATCCCATCTGGTTTGTGCTTAGTCCCACTGTCATTTGTTTTTCAACAGGACAATGACCCAACACACCTCCAGGCTGTGTAAGGGCTATTTCACCAAGACGGAGAGTGATGGACTGCTGCATCAGATGACCTGGCCTCCACAATCATCCGACCTTGACCCAATTGAGATGGTTTGGGATGAGTTGAACCGCAGAGTGAAGGAAAAGTAGCCGACAAGTGCTCAGCTTATGTGGGAACTCCTTTAAGACTGTTGGAAAAGTATTCCAGGTAAAGCTGGTTGAGAGAATGCCAAGAATGTGCAACGCTGTCATCAATGCAAAGGGTGGCTACTTTGAAGAATCTCAAATATAATTAGATATGTTTAACACTTTTTTTGGTTAGTACATGATTCCATATGGGTTATTTCATCGTTTTGATATTCTACAATGTAGAAAATAGTAAAAATAAAGAAAAAAACCTTGAAAGAGTAGGTGTGTCCAAACCTTTGACTGGTACTGCACATTACATTGTTGATATAACAGTAGGCTACAAGCTAAAGGCAGCCTATGCAGCAACTTCAATTCACTCCTGTCGAGGACACGTTTTACATAGAGTTCTACCTGTGATTAGCCATAGTTTTACATTTTGTGTGCCCAGAGCTCAAGTCAGAACAGTGCAGGTTGACAGACATTGACTTGTTATACAGAAACATTTTTGCTTATACACATTCACACAGTATATTTTTGACTGAAATACTATTATCCAATACTATTGAGAGGGCCCACGTATACATAAAAAAGTATCATTATTCAAATAGTGGGTTTAAGGCATTATCTTATAACATCAGACAGCCATGCACTCCTGTGTGAACTCCAAAGTTGTAATTAGCTGACTTAGTTTGAGAGTCATTTTAGAGCTATGCTAATCTTCCCATCTGCAAAGATCTCAAAGCTTAGAGAAGGCCCTTTATTCTACCTAATTACAATGTTATAATGAGATAATAAAAGTTACATTTTGTCTCTCAGCTGGCACACACAAAAACAACATAAATTAATAGCCCCCCGCAATGAATATGTATGAACTGCTGTTGTCCAAAGAAAGATCACCAAGCAAAGTCTTCATCTGCTGAAAGCACATATTGAACTTTCATCAATTAAATTATTTGAAAGTGCCCCAGGCCTATTGTCGGTCTCTTTCAATACTATCATTACATATTTAATTATAAAAAGTAATTTGTTTCTGGAATTATCGAATTCACATTAGAATATACAGATGCATTGCTTTGGAATCCAGTTGAACAAGAAGTTATTCATGATAAATAATCTTCTAAGGAGTACAGAAGTGAAACTGAATAGGTATTAAGGGTTGAGAGTGTACTTCTTAATTACAGAGGGTTTGTTGGCCAATAACGAGGCATAACACCCACAGAACTGTGCCAGATATCGATCCATTTCTCATTACGCAGTTGGCCCATTGTAATGTTCTAGTTATCACTCAAAAGTTCCACACCGGAGTCATTGGAAATGACCATTGATTTTTTTTGATTTTTTTTTTTGCGAGTGCAGACAGATGAGGTAGTTAGGCGAGAGTCGCCCATCTCCATCTTTCCACTTCTAAAGCTGACTTTTTTTTTTTTTTTTCAATGTGTACGTGTGCTCCTAAGTTGAAAAATGTCGGCGCACACAAGGACATTTAGGAGCACAATGAAGAATATTAGAGGTAGTATAGCTAGAATCCACATTTTTCAAGGCGGACTGGTGCTTCTAAATTAATATTCCAGGTTGCACAGCAAAATATTTAGCTGCATATGTGAGTAAAATGGTTGCCATGTGGAGCCCTGCATTAGAAGTCCTCTCGTTCTCGTTAACCCTTTTTCTGCTCATGATGGGATTAGTGGGAGCCATGCCATTGGCTAAATGGAGTTAACGGCCCAGATGTCCTAGTTACCTTGTCTTTGATGGTGATCTTCTAAGTTTACACAATGTTATTTTTTAAAATTCAGTCATCTTTCAGGGTTACATAAATTAGATATCTTAGGTTTATGTGGGCTAAAAACACCCCCTAAGCGCTTACAGGGTATGTTAGATTATATTACTTGCATGCCGAGAAAGAGGTGCCAATAAAAGTAATCAATTGATCGATATACTGTATAAAGTGATACTTTTATTATGACTCTGTTGTGTTGTTGTCCAGCTACACCAGTGTTACACCTAAAGCACTTGGCATTAGTTGGCAACAGAGACTGGTTGAAAGGGGCTAACAATCTTAGGTTGAGTGGATGCAGGGATTTACAGTTGAAGTCGGAAGTTTACATACACTTAGGTTGGAGTCATTAAAACTTGTTTTTCAACCACTCCACAAATTTCTTATTAACAAACTATTGTTTTGGCAAGTCGGTTAGGACATCTACTTTGTGCATGACACAAGTCATTTTTCCAACAATTGTTTACAGACAGATTATTTCACTTATACCTCATTGTATCACAATACCAGTGGGTCAGAAGTTTACAGACACTAATTTGACTGTGCCTTTAAACAGCGTGGAGCATTCCAGAAAATGATGTCATGTCTTTAGAAGCTTCTGATAGGCTAATTGACATAATTTGAGTCAATTGGAGGTGTAACTGTGGATGTATTTCAAGGCCTACGTTTCAACTCAGTGCCTCTTTGCTTGACATCATAGGAAAAGCTAAAGAAATCAGCCAAGACCTCAGAAAAAAAATTGTTGACCTCCACAAATCTGGCCCATCCATGGGAGCCATTTCCAAATGCCTGAAGGTACCATGTTCATCTGTACAAACAATAGTACGCAAGTATAAACACCATGGGTACCACGCAGCCGTCATACCGCTCAGGAAGGAGACGCGTTCTATCTCCTAGAGATTAATGTACTTTGGTGCGAAAAGTGCAAATCAATCCCAGAAAACCCTCCATAAAAAAGCCAGACTATGGTTTGCAACTGCACATGGAACAAAGACCGTACATTTTGGAGAAATGTCCTCTGGTCTGATGAAACAAAAATAGAATTGTTTGGCCATAATGACCATCGTTATGTTTGGATGAAAAAGGGGGAGGCTTGCAAGCCGAAGAACACCATCCCAACCGTGAAGCACGGGGGTGGCAGCATCATGCTGTGGGGGTGCTTTGCTGCAGGAGGGACTGGTACACTTCACAAAATAGATGGCATCATGAGGGAGGAACATTATGTGGATATATTGAAGCAACATCTCAAGACATCAGTCAGGAAGTTAAAGCTTCGTCACAAATGTGTCTTCCAAATGTACAATGACCCCAAGCATACTTCCAAAGTTGTGGCAGAATGGCTTAAGGACAACAAAGTCAAGGTATTGGAGTGGCCATCACAAAGCCCTGACCTCAATCCCATAGAAAAAGTTGTGGGCAGAACGAAAAAGTGCGAGCAAGGAGATCTACAAACCTGACTCAGTTACACCAGCTCTGTCAGGAGGAATGGGCCAAAATTCACCCAACTTATTGTGGGAAGCTTGTGGAAGTCTACCTGAAACGTTTGACCCAAGTTAAATAATTCAAAGGCAATGCTACCAAATACTAATTGAGTGTAGTCTGCTAAATGACTTAAATGTAATGTAAATGTGTATGTAAACTTCTGATCCACTGGGAATGTGATGAAAGAAATAAAAGCTGAAATAATGAATTATCTTCTATTATTCTGACATTTCACTTTCTTAAAATAAAGTGGTGATCCTAACTGTCTTAAGACAGGGAATTTCTACTTGGATTAAATGTCAGGAATTGTGGAAAACTGAGTTTAAATGTATTTGTCTAAGGTGTATGTAAACTTCTGACTTGAACTGTATATGCATAGCTGACTGCTAAATGTGCTGTACCAGCACTCCAGTATAACACTACCCCATACACTTCATCATCGGTGGCTACTGCCGTATGTTGCTTTGTGCACCGTGGCTTGTTAAAACCGTCTGTGTCAAGTTTGGTCTCTGAAGTAAAGGGACCATTATATTGTTATCATTATGTTTTGACGAGAACATGCATACATCGAGCAGCTGTCAGAGCAGTTATTTAGAAGAATGACCTGATAAGGTCTACATCCGTTTTAGTTTATTTCAATAAAACAGCAGAAACACCACACACATTGCAAACACACACATTACAGTACTCACACACACTGCTCATACACACTCACTAACTGAATTGCCGTTAGCGCTGGTGGTCCCTGTGTTCATGTCACTTGGCTCCTCCAACTTCAAATGGACTTGTATCCTTTGCTTGAATGACACCACTGGTAGTGTAATCGTATGAGTCACTGAGACCCGCTGGCCCTCTGAGTGAACGGCTGCCTCCAAAACGCTTAGGTCATGATAGCCCGTCTGGCGGCGTATCAAAACCAGTCAACGAGGCCTCGGAGAGACAAATGGAGCTTCTACAGTAAACAGCTGTGATGGAATGAGAGGGAGAGAAAATAGACACGCACTGGAGCAGAAAACCAGTCAGGTCCATTCTCCTTCAAGAACTCAACACCAGTTAAACAGAGCTAAAGCAACTATGAAGCACCTCCCCTGTGGCAGGAAGTCAACCCAGCCATTTCATCTGCCAAATTGCTTTCATTGGACGCCATTTTGGGTCACTTACGTTGTAATCACTCTAACACAACAATTCTTCCAACCCTGGATGTCACAGAAAACACTTTATTCAGTTGCAGAGTTGCCTACATTTTGAGCTGTTAGCTGAAACATGATCGATATAATTAGAACGGAATATCATTAGAACGGAAGGCATTGATAAATATATAGTCCAGAGGTTCCCACACTTTTTCTTCCAAAGATGGTCTAAAGGATACCTGCATGCAGAAGTTTTGTACTGCAATAATTTGGCTCCACAGTACACAAATCTGATGTGAAGAGTTTGTGCTGTTTGGAGACTGAGGGTGTTCAGGTCAGAGTAAGCTTGCCCTCTGCTGGTAAAACGGACGCACCAGCTGAAGAATTTGACAAACACCTCTTAATAGTAGTGTTGTGGGGGAAAATCTATATAGTTATATATCGGGATATTACGTTTGATGATATATCGTATAGTATCTTTTTGACAATATCTACCGTTCAAAAGTTTGGGGTCACTTAGAAATGTTCTTGTTTTTTAAAGAAAATTTAAGAAATTGTCCGTTAAAACATCAAATTGATCAGAAATACAGTGTAGACATAGTTAATGTTGTTAATTACTATTGTAGCTGGAAACGGATGATTTTTAATGGAATATGTACATAGGCGTACAGAGGCCCATTATCAGCAACCAGCACTCCTGTGTTCCAATGGCACGTTGTGTTAGCTAATCCAAGTTTATCATTTTAAAAGGCAAATATATATATATATATATAAATATATATATATATATATATTTTCACCTTTATTTAACCAGGTAGGCAAATTGAGACCTGGCCAAGATAAAGCAAAGCAGTTCGACACATACAACAACACATAGTTACACATGGAGTAAAACAAAAATACAGTCAATAATACAGTGAAAAATAAGTCTATATACAATGTGAGCAAGTGAGGTGAGATAAGGGAGGTGAAGGCAAATAAAATATATATATAAATAAAAAAATAAAAAAAGGCCATGGTGGCGAAGTAAATACAATATAGCAAGTAAAACAAAACACTGGAATGGTTGGTTTGCAGTGGAAGAAGGTGCAAAGTAGAGATAGAAATAAAGGGGTGCAAAGGAGCAAAATAAATAAATACAGTAGGTAAAGAGGTAGTTGTTTGGGCTAAATTATAGATGGGCTATGTACAGGTGCAGTAATCTATGAGCTGCTCTGACAGCTGGTGCTTAAAGCTAGTGAGGGAGATAAGTGTTTCCAGTTTCAGAGATTTTTGTAGTTCGTTCCAGTCATTGGCAGCAGAGAACTGGAAGGAGAGGCGGCCAAAGGAAGAATTGGTTTTGGGGGTGACCAGAGAGATATACCTGCTGGAGCGCGTGCTACAGGTAGGTGCTGCTATGGTGACCAGCGAGCTGAGATAAGGGGGGACTTTACCTAGCAGGGTTTTGTAGATGACCTGGAGCCAGTGGGTTTGGCGACGAGTATGAAGCGAGGGCCAGCCAACGAGAGTGTACAGGTCGCAGTGGTGGGTAGTATATGGGGCTTTGGTGACAAAACGGATGGCACTGTGATAGACTGCATCCAATTTATTGAGTAGGGTATTGTAGGCTATTTTGTAAATGACATCACCGAAGTCGAGGATTGGTAGGATGGTCAGTTTTACAAGGGTATGTTTGGCAGCATGAGTGAAGGATGCTTTGTTGCGGAATAGGAAGCCAATTCTAGATTTAACTTTGGATTGGAGATGTTTGATGTGAGTCTGGAAGGAGAGTTTACAGTCTAACCAGACACCTAGGTATTTGTAGTTGTCCACATATTCTAAGTCAGAGCCGTCCAGAGTAGTGATGTTGGACAGGCGGGCAGGTGCAGGCAGCGATCGGTTGAAGAGCATGCATTTAGTTTTACTTGTATTTAAGAGCAATTGGAGGCCACGGAAGGAGAGTTGTATGGCATTGAAGCTCGCCTGGAGGGTTATTAACACAGTGTCAAAAGAAGGGCCAGAGGTATACAGAATAGTGTCGTCTGCGTAGAGGTGGATCAGAGACTCACCAGCAGCAAGAGCGACATCATTGATGTATACAGAGAAGAGAGTCGGTCCAAGAATTGAACCCTGTGGCACCCCCATAGAGACTGCCAGAGGTCCGGACAACAGACCCTCCGATTTGACACACTGAACTCGATCAGAGAAGTAGTTGGTGAACCAGGCGAGGCAATCATTTGAGAAACCAAGGCTGTCGAGTCTGCCGATGAGGATGTGGTGATTGACAGAGTCAAAAGCCTTGGCCAGGTCAATGAATATGGCTGCACAGTATTGTTTCCTATCGATGGCGGTTAAGATATCGTTTATGACCTTGAGCGTGGCTGAGGTGCACCCATGACCAGCTCTGAAACCAGATTGCATAGCGGAGAAGGTATGGTGGGATTCGAAATGGTCGGTAATCTGTTTGTTGACTTGGCTTTCAAAGACCTTAGAAAGGCAGGGTAGGATAGATATAGGTCTGTAGCTGTTTGGGTCAAGAGTGTCCCCCCCCCTTTGAAGAGGGGGATAACCGCAGCTGCTTTCCAATCTTTGGGAATCTCAGACGACACGAAAGAGAGGTTGAAAAGGCTGGTAATAGGGGTGGCAACAATTTCAGCAGATAGTTTTAGAAAGAAAGGGTCCAGATTATCTAGCCCGGCTGATTTGTAAGGGTCCAGATTTTGCAGTTCTTTCAGAACATCAGCTGACTGTATTTGGGAGAAAGAGAAATGGGGAAGGCGTGGGCGAGTAGCAGAGGGGAGGGCAGTGCTGTTGACCGGGGTAGCCAGGTGGAAAGCATGGCCAGCCGTAGAAAAATGCTTATTGAAATTTTCAATTATAGTGGATTTGTCGGTGGTGACAGTGTTTCCTATCTTCAGTGCAGTTGGAAGCTGGGTGGAGGTGTTCTTATTCTCCATGGACTTTACAGTGTCCCAGAACTTTTTTGAGTTTGTGTTGCAGGAAGCAAATTTCTGCTTGAAAAAGCTAGCCTTGGCTTTTCTAACTGCCTGTGTATATTGGTTTCTAGCTTCCCTGAAAAGTTGCATATCACGGGGGCTGTTCGATGCTAATGCAGAACGCCATAGGATGTTTTTCTGTTGGTTAAGGGCAGTCAGGTCAGGAGAGAACCAAGGGCTATATCTGTTCCTGGTTCTAAATTTCTTGAATGGGGCATGCTTATTCAAGATGGTGAGGAAGGCATTTAAAAAAAATATCCAGGCATCCTCTACTGACGGGATGAGATCAATATCCTTCCAGGATACCTCGGCCAGGTCGATTAGAAAGGCCTGCTCGCTGAAGTGTTTCAGGGAGCGTTTGACAGTGATGAGTGGAGGTCGTTTGACCGCTGACCCATTACGGATGCAGGCAATGAGGCAGTGATCGCTGAGATCTTGGTTGAAAACAGCAGAGGTGTATTTGGAGGGCAAGTTGGTTAGGATGATATCTATGAGGGTACCCGTGTTTACGGAATTGGGGTGGTACCTGGTAAGTTCATTGATAATTTGTGTGAGATTGAGGGCATCAAGCTTAGATTGTAGGATGGCTGGGGTGTTGAGCATGTTCCAATTTAGGTCGTCTAGCAGCACGAGCTCTGAAGATAGATGGGGGGAAATCAGTTCACATATGGTGTCCAGATCACAGCTGGGGGCAGAGGGTGGTCTATAGCAGGCGGCAACGGTGAGAGACTTGTTTTAGAGAGGTGGATTTTTAAAAGTAGAAGTTCAAATTGTTTGGGAACAGACCTGGATAGTTAAACAGAACTCTGCAGGCAATCTTTGCAGTAGATTGCAACACCGCCCCCTTTGGCCGTTCTATCTTGTCTGAAAATCTTGTAGTTAGGGATGAAAATGTCAGAATTTTTGGTGGTCTTCCTAAGCCAGGATTCAGACACGGCTAGGACATCCGGGTTGGCAGAGTGTGCTAAAGCAGTGAATAAAACAAACTTAGGGAGGAGGCTTCTAATGTTAACATTCATGAAACCAAGGCTATTACGGTGACAGAAGTCATCAAAAGAGAGCGCCTGGGGAATAGGAGTGGAGCTATATTATACCTTGAAGCTATTTTATCGCCCCCCCAGAAACGTCCTTTTACTCTCTGTTCCGGACGTTTAGACGACCAATTCTCATAGCTTTTAGCCGTACCCTTATCCTACTCCTCCTCTGTTCCTCTGGTGATGTAGAGGTGAATCCAGGCCCTGCAGTACCTAGCTCCACTCCTATTCCCCAGGCACTCTCTTCTGATGACTTCTGTAACCGTAATAGCCTTGGTTTCATGCATGTTAACATTAGAAGCCTCCTCCCTAAGTTTGTTTTGTTCACTGCTTTAGCACACTCTGCCAACCCGGATGTCCTAGCCGTGTCTGAATCCTGGCTTAGGAAGACCACCAAAAATTCAGAAATCTCTATCCCTAACTACAACATTTTCAGACAAGATAGGACGGCCAAAGGGAGCGGTGTTGCAATCTACTGCAGAGAGAGCCTGCAGAGTTCTGTCCTACTATCCAGATCTGTACCCCAAAAATTTGAACTTCTACTTTTAAAAATCCACCTCTCTAAAAACAAGTCTCTCACTGTTGCCGCCTGCTATAGACCACCCTCTGCCCCCAGCTGTGCTCTGGACACCATATGTGAACTGATTGCCCCCCATCTATCTTCATAGCTCGTGCTGCTAGGTGACCTAAACTGGAACATGCTTAACACCCCACCCATCCTACAATCTAAGCTTGATGCCCTCAATCTAACACAAATTATCAATGAACCTACAAGGTACCACCCCAAAGCCGTAAACACGGGCACCCTCATAGATATCATCCTAACCAACTTGCCCTCTAAATACACCTCTGCTGTTTTCAACCAAGATCTCAGCGATCACTGCCTCATTGCCTGCATCCGTAATGGGTCAGCGGTCAAACAACCTCCACTCATCACTGTCAAACAACCTCCACTCATCACTGTCAAACGCTCCCTGAAAGACTTCAGCGAGCAGGCCTTTCTAATCGACCTGGCCGGGGTATCCTGGAAGAATATTGATCTCATCCCATCAGTAGAGAATGCGTGGTTATTGAAAAAAAATTGCCTTCCTCACCATCTTAAATAAGCATGCCCCATTCAAGAAATTTAGAACAGACCTGACTGCCCTTAACCAACACACAATCATCCTATGGTGTTCTGCATTAGCATCGACCAGCCCCCGTGATATGCAACTTTTCAGGGAAGCTAGAAACCAATATACACAGGCAGTTAGAAAAGCCAAGGCTAGCTTTTTCAAGCAGAAATTTGCTTCCTGCAACACAAACTCAAAAGTTCTGGGACACTAAAGTCCATGGAGAATAAGAACACCTCCTCCCAGCTACCCACTGCACTGAGGATAGGAAACACTGTCACCACCGATAAATCCACTATAACTGAGAATTTCAATAAGCATTTTTCTACGGCTGGCCATGCTTTCCACCTGGCTACCCCTACCACGGTCAACAGCACTGCACCCCCCACAGTAACTCGCCCAAGCCTTCCCCATTTCTCCTTCTCCCAAATCCAGTCAGCTGATGTTCTGAAAGAGCGGCAAAATCTGGACCCCTACAAATCAGCCGGGCTAGATAATCTGGACCCTTTCTTTCTAAAATGAAATTGTTGCAACCCTTATTACTAGCCTTTTCAACCTCTCTTTCGTGTCGTCTGAGATTCCCAAAGATTGGAAAGCAGCTGCGGTCATCCCCCTCTTCAAAGGGGGGGACACTCTTGACCCAAACAGCTACAGACCTATATCTATCCTACCCTGCCTTTCTAAGGTCTTCGAAAGCCAAGTCAACAAACAGATTACCGACCATTTCGAATCCCACCATACCTCCGCTATACAATCTGGTTTCAGAGCTGGTCATGGGTGCACCTCAGCCACGCTCAAGGTCCTAAACGATATCTTAACCGCCATTGATAAGAAACAATACTGTGCAGCCGTATTCATTGACCTGGCCAAGGCTTTCGACTCTGTCAATCACCACATCCTCATCGGCATACTCGATAGCCTTGGTTTCTCAAATGATTGCCTCGCCTGGTTCACCAACTACTTCTCTGATAGAGTTCAGTGTGTCAAATCGGAGAGCCTGTTGTCCGGGCCTCTGGCAGTCTCTATGGGGGTGCCACAGGGTTCAATTCTTGGACCAACTCTCTTCTCTGTATACATCAATGATGTCGCTCTTGCTGCTGGTGAGTCTCTGATCCACCTCTACGCAGACGACACCATTCTGTATACTTCTGGCCCTTCATTGGACACTGTGTTAACAACCCCCCCAGACGAGCTTCAATGCCATACAACTCTCCTTCCGTGGCCTCCAACTGCTCTTAAATACAAGTAAAACTAAATGCATGCTCTTCAACCGATCGCTACCTGCCCGCCCGTCCAACATCACTACTCTGGACGGTTCTGACTTAGAATATGTGAACAACTACAAATACCTAGGTGTCTGGTTAGACTGTAAACTCTCCTTCCAGACTCACATCAAACATCTCCAATCCAAAGTTAAATCTAGAAGTGGCTTCCTATTTCGCAACAAAGCATCCTTCACTCATGCTGCCAAACATTCCCTTGTATAACTGACCATCCTACCAATCCTCGACTTCGGAGATGTCATTTACAAAATAGCCAACAATACCCTACTCAATAATTTGGATGCAGTCTATCACAGTGCCATCCATTTTGTCATCAAAGCCCCATATACTACCCACCATTGCGACCTGTACGCTCTCGTTGGCTGGCCCTCGCTTCATACTCGTCGCCAAATCCACTGGCTCCAGGTCATCTACAAGACCTTGCTAGGTAACGTCCCCCCTTATCTCAGCTCGCTGGTCACCATAGCATCACCAACCTGTAGCACGCGCTCCAGCAGGTATACCTCTCTGGTCACCCCCAAAACCAATTCTTCCTTTGGCTGCCTCTCCTTCCAGTTCTCTGCTGCCAATGACTGAAACGAACTACAAAACTCTCTGAAACTGGAAACACTTATCTCCCTCACTAGCTTTAAGCACCACCTGTCAGAGCAGTTCACAGATTACTGCACCTGTACATAGCCCTATCTATTATTTAGCCCAAACAACTACTGTATTTATTTATTTTGCTCCTTTGCACCCCATTATTTCTATCTCTACATTGCACATTCTTCCACTGCAAAACTACCATACCTATATTGTATTTACTTCTCCACCATTGCTTTTTTTTGCCTTTACTTCCCTTATCTCACCTCATTTGCTCACATTGTAAAAATACTTATTTTTCACTGTATTATTGACTGTATGTTTGTTTTACTCCATGTGTAACTCTGTTGTTGTATTTGTCGAACTGCTTTGCTTTATCTTGGCCAGGTCGCAATTGTAAATGAGAATTTGTTCTCAACTTGCCTACCTGGTTAAATAAAGGTTAAATAAATAAATAAATAAGAAACAGTGAAGAGGCGACTCCGGGATGCTGGGTTTCCAGGCAGAGTTGCAAAGACAAAGTCATATCTGACTGGCTAATAAAATTAAAAGATTAAGATGGGCAAAATAACACAGACACTGGACAGAGGAACGCTGCCTAGAAGGCCAGCATCCCGGAGTCGCCTCTTCACTGTTGACGTTGAGATTGGTGTTTTGCGGGTTCTATTTGTTGTTATTTTAATGGACAAAAAATTTGCTTTTCTTTCAAAAACAAGGACATTTCTAAGAGACCCCAAACTTTTGAACAGTGGTGTACATATCATTTTGCCCCATCTTTTTCAATAGGGCATTTGTTTTCAGCACTTTTATTTCCATGACTGATCAAAGCTTGTTTTCTCATGACTCTCTCTTGTCCCTCTGCAGCGGAGATATAAAGTAGTGAGCAATATGTTGGAATCGCCATAAATTCACAGTACGAATCGCAATAAATAATATTGTAGAATTGTGAGATTCGCATGTCGTATCGGCACCTAAATGTTGTTATAAAATTGCAATTCCCAGCCCTACTTAATATGTTTACCCTGTTCTTTATCAAATATTCTTTATAGTTACCGACATGTTCTGCAGTTGGTCTGGAAATGCTGAAAAGATGATTCACAAAAACTTGGATTTCATAATTAAGCAATAAGGCCCGAGGAGGTGTGGTATATGGCCAATATACCACGACTAAGGGCTGTTCTTATTCACGACGCAACACGGAGTGCCTGGATATAGCCCTTAGCCGTGGTATATTGGCCATATATCACAAACCCCTGAGGTGCCTTATTGCTATTATATATGGGTTACCAACTTAATTAGAACCGTAAAAATAAATATTTTGTCATACCCATGTTATACGGTCTGATATACCATGGTTGTCAGCCAATCAGCATTAAGGGCTTGAGCCACCCAGTTTATAATGCCAAATATTCTCTGTGACCCATTTAGTATTTTATGGAAGATCATTTGATGATCTGTATTATTTCTTAGGAACTAGCTTTGTCTTTACAGTGATTGATGAATTCAATGTAGTGTTGTGTAGCAATATAGGACAATATTTGTGAGTTCTCAAATTTCTATGTAGTTAATAAAAAACGACATAGAACATACCTATCGTGATACTGTGTAGTGTATTTCAGATTGTGAGGCAAAACAAATGTATTTCTTAGGAAGAGGGTACTCACCAGATCCAATCAAGAGGTCTTAATAATATTTAATTAATTCAGTCTTTGTTTTTATCTCTCATTTTAAAGGCTAAATACAAAATGGAGATGAAAGATCTGCTCTTTCGCTCATGCTTTTGATCCTCATATTGCAAGACGTCAAGGCCAACGTAATTAACCTGATTTTGAAAACACTGATAAACAAGCCAGCAGAAGGAACCACAAGCTTTCGTATTGTACACGTTGGAAGCAGCACAGAATCTCAGCCGTCTGTTTGAGAATTTTGACTATATGGATGTAATATATTCACTTACCTGTTATAATAGGTTTTAAACTATATGGCAAAGCACATTTTTATTGGGAAATCTGATGAATAGTGGTATTTGCGTAAAACATTCTAATTTAAATACTAATTTAATCTGTACCCACACCGAAGTGTGTGTGTAATCACTTGCATTACTGAGGTGTCCAGAGACTGGTATGCATGTCTTCTGGGCATGACTCTACATATTGTTTTGTGGAGATGCGTCCTCATCCCATTGCACTCTCAATCTGTAGCCTTTAATTGAAATGCATCGCATGGCCCCACAGAATACCCATCTTCATATAACTGCTGCAGAGAATTTTATTGACTTATTGCGAAATCACTGATGTATAAATTGTACACGGTTAGGCTGCCCGCATGACCCTGCCCGTTAACAGATTTATGGTGTATTATACTTAACTCTGCTGGTGTTCTACACAACTCCAAATGAGCTGCTGTTCCACTTGACAATGAATGCTCGCGCCCGAACATAAACAACTATTTTTATTGGCCCGGAGGCAGTGTGCTCCCAATCAATGTTTTGTAAATCATCTGCAAGCATACAAACACACCTTGATAATTTGTCTTGTAGTCGAACCTATGTGACCAAACCCAAATCAGCCCCTTGACACCGGTTAGGAGGGAGGGCCCAGTAGGGTCCCATCCTGGTAACAGTATCACGGGTTACTGTCAGAGAAGAGGATTTAGAGGAGGGCATCAATTACCTGTCAACCGGGCGCCGAAGACGTGGATGTCGATTTAAGACAGCCCCCCGTACCTCTCTGATTCAGAGTGGTTGGGTTAAATGCAATAGACACATTTCAGTTGAAGGCATTCAGTTGTACAACTGAATAGGTATCCCCCTTTCCCTTTTTCCCTTCCATTTGAGATACACTCCTAAATTT